>NC_142743.1:460000-760000 GCF_051943395.1 Hippocampus bargibanti | reverse complement strand
ACCCCATATTGGTCAGTGTAAATTGAGAACAGCAATCCCTGAATTATTTTTTTGTACAGTTCTGCAATATTCTGAGTAGCAATCTTGTGTGTTACTCCAAATATTTCATTTCTCAATGCTACTCGTTCCATTGCAGGATGGCCCCTGAAGTGGTCATGTGCGAGACATCTAAGGATCGTCCATACGACTACAAAGCCGATATCTGGTCCCTCGGGGTCACCCTGATTGAGCTGGCACAGATTGAGCCACCCAATCACGAGATGAACCCCATGAGAGTGCTTCTGAAAATTGCCAAGTCAGACCCTCCTACACTAATGCAACCATCACGTTGGTGAGACACGACATAAAAACCTCATGTAAAGACTTAGGGCCTGATTAAATGTTTTCAAAGGCCAGAGCATAGGCAAACCGATGTCGTAGCTGATCTACAGTACGAATGCAGTGCATAATAATAATACATTTCAATTATAAGCGCCTTACAAAACTCTCAAGGACACTTTACAGTCACAGGATATTTTTTCTGCGGGTGAGCAGCGGCAGCCACACGCACCAGCGTTCACTCAACCCGGAAGTAACATATACAGTCTCGTTATATCGATATCGGTTATATCGATATCGGTTATATCGATAGTACCGCTTATTACGATACTATTTCTATGACCGCAAGGAGAAAATTACATGCGCGCAGGGTCGGATATATCGATAGTCCCGGTTATATCGATATAACGAGACTTTACTGTGTATATATATATATATACAGTAAAGTCTCGTTATATCGATATCGGATATATCGATAGTCCCGGTTATATCGATACTATTTCTATGCACGCACGGAGAAAATTACATGCGCGCAGGGTCGGATATATCGATAGTCCCGGTTATATCGATAGTTTTTCGGACTCCTTTGAATATCGATATAACGAGACTTTACTGTATATATATATATATATATACACACACACACATATATATGCAGTGTCTGAAATAATGTCTGCCCAGACGCCCGGGGCATGAAACTTTGATGTCGGGCGTACAACTTAGAAAACGTCTCCGCCCGGGTGGCCAACGAGATTTTTTTTTCAGATCAAACATTTGCTTTATTCAATAAAGCAAACGTTTGATTTGAAAAAAATAAAAATAAAGAAGATTTTGAAATTTGAATAAATTATTCCGATTTCCAAATCTTTGTTTGATTTGGAAATTTTGGTTCGTTTGACAATTTGCATACTCTGCACGGCAGCCAATCAAAAGCTTGCTTCGCGCTTCCGGACTTTCCCGCGCGTTATAAGGTCGTGCATTTGCATATCATTTTCCAAAGTAGACGCACAGAACCTCAGCCCCAGAAGATTCTAAAAAAACGAACAAAATGTATGACGCTACAAAACGTAAACGTACATTAAAAACATCGTGGAAAGACGAGCTCACGTGGCTTGTGGCAGGCGACACAACGCAAACATTGCATTGTGCAACAAATGCCGAACAGTGTATGGACAAACGACAACTGGAGCAAAATCATCAGCAAGGGATATTCACAATAAATTAAGCAAGGGAGCATTTGTCCAGCCGGAATGACATCCAGGTCGGTATGTCGGGACCTGCAGTCTTGTGCGACTGTTCTGTCAACCAGCAGCTGATGTTTGGCACCTCTAGTATCTCTACCAAGGCCTTTCTGTGCTTTGCTCATGTATTGATCCATGTGTCCACTTATCTTAGCCGCAATGATGCTTGACATGAGCTTCCATGTTGTGGAGAGACAGGTTATTGGCCGATAGTTGGAAGGAACAGCACCATTTTTTGAGGACTCCTTCATGATCAGGATTGTTCGCCCTTCGATTAGCCATCCTGGGTGAGTCCCATCCATCAGCAGCTGGTTCATTTGTGCTGCTAGGCGCTCGTGGAGAGCTGTGAGTTTCTTTAGCCAGTAGGTGTGGACCATATCCGGGCCTGGTGCCGTCCAGTTTTTCATACCTGAGACTCTTCCTTGTATATCTGCCGCTGTGATGGTAACTGGTGAGGTTGCTGTGCTCGTCTTTCAGAGTCACCTTGTGCACTGCTGTTATGTGCCTTTCCAGTATCTTTCACTTTCCAGCCTTGGAGAGTCTGCCCTGCTGTTAGAACCCTGCCACTGAGCGTGCACTTTCGCAGGTTGTGTTGCGAACAGCCTGTTTATTTTTCTGGCCTCATTCTCTTTCGTGTAACTCTTTAGGCAACTGGCCAAGGCCTGGAGCCTTTTTGGCAGTTTCAAGTGCTTCAGGTATGCTCATGGATATTGGCCTTTTATTCACACCTCTCTGTGTCTCCGTCAATTGACTCACATCTTTCCGAGCCGCCTTGATCTTAGCTTCCAACCGTCTTTTCCATGGTGGGTAACGAATCTCATGGCTCTCATGGTTGCTCTTGTAGCCAAGCATCTCTAGGATCACTGATGCTGAGGTGTATATCAGCTCATTGGTTTATGTGATCGTTCCGGTCGGGATCACTCTCAGTGCTGCATTCACAATTTCCATGAGACTTTCAGGTGGTACTTCACATCGCCGTTGTAATCGGTTTCTTGGTTGCCCAGTTTTCATTCTTGCCATGATCTTATTTCTCAGGTCAGTTGCTGCTTCGCTTAGCATTTCATTCATCCCAATCTCTGGTCTTCCAGTGTGGTGATGATGATGTTTTGTGCTCATTTTTCTCTGCCCCAAACGGGATTGAAACCCTCGTCTCCCGTTTGCTAAACCGATGCCTTATCAACTGAGCTATTCTCTGGAGTCGGAAAAAATATCGATATAACCGGACTACCGATATATCCGATCCTGCGGCATGTAAATTTTCTCCTTGCGTTCATAGAAATAGTATCGTAATAAGCAGTACTATTTTATATATATATATATATATATATATATATATATATATATATATATATATATATATATATATATATTTATATATATATACACACACACACGTACCCGCACACTGAGAATGTCACCGAAGTGGTGTTGTACTGTAATTGTTATTGGGTTTCCATATTTTTTTTCCAATTGAACTTTTAATGAGACTAATAATTGTCTTATTCTCACTTGATCCTTTCAGGTCCCCAGAATTCAATGATTTCTTAAAACGATGTCTGGATAAAAATGTGGACAACCGGTGGTGTGCAGCACAACTTTTGCAGGTGCCCCCATTATGAACGCTCTCAGTACTTTCTTCCTTCCCCTCCTCCCAGTAAAAACTCAGAAAATACATGGCCATCCTTGCACATCAACATTCTTGTTTGCCACTGTATAACATTGTTTTTTTCATATTTCAATATTTTTGGACATCAATACAAAAACATTTTAAAACACATTTATTTCTATTCAATGTATTTCTGTATATGTATGTCATTTGGGAAGGCTAGCAATGTGTGTCATTGTTGTCTCCCAAAACCATTGAAATATGACAGAGGCAATTCTACTCTATGGCCGACAGCATGCAATTCAATTAAAAGCAAAAAGTCAGAGGGGCTGTCTGTTTACCTGCCTATGTTCAAGTACAGTCCGTGGAAGTAGCTCGAAAGCCACTTCTTCTTTTGTGTTTGAGCAGACATCCAGATAGAGTGCTTTTCTTTTACCGTTGGTTAACAATATTTGCCAGGTTATGGCTGCTGTCCATGCCTACAGAGAAATGCAAGCAAATCAGGAAACATTCAAGTATACTGACACAAGACAGACTTCAACCATTCTGGCACTTAAGGGGAAGGCTGGACGGCTTTTCAAAAAACAGAATCTGTCTCATCGATTCTGTAGCTCCATATACTGGTTATAAACACATTTGTGAGCACTAAAACGAAAGGCGTGCAAAACATTTAGACTCATGTTTGTATGGCACTATTATTTTGTCCTGTATTTTCCAGTGTATAAGGCGCACCGGACTGTAAGGCGCACTCCCAATGAATGAATTAAATTTAAAAAATGTCCATGAATGAGTCACACCACATTATAAAGTGCTGCAGCAGAGGCTGGGGTTGTGTTTTATATATCCCAGCATGGACCGCACACTATTTGTTCTCGAGGGGGAAATTGAGTCAGTGGCTGCTGATAGTAGTTGCACCACCTGTTGTGGCTCAATATTACTTCACATATAAGGTGTACTGGATCATAAGGTGCAGGGTAGTCTTTTTAAGAAATTAAGGCTTTTGGGTGCACCTTATACACCAGAAAAATGTTTTATCAAAAACTACATCTGTCAGGTCATTGCGGGATGAATCAAGACAAGAATAATGGCAAAAATGAAGGCAGATATTCTGGTATCATACTTTGAATTTGTCATGTACTACCAGCAATGCACAATGTATTCTACGATAAACCAAGTATTTAATGTGTCTCCAGTTTTAAAAAACACTGAGAAAAGTTAGCTTTTGCAAAGTAAAGCTCTCTTTTGACTGACACTGTCAAAGATATGATACACTATGTGCAGCACTGCACCACAGCGACTGGTTTCAAGAATCTTACTCCCGCCTTGTAGCTAACTTGACTCCACCAAGGACACTGTTCACCACACTTTACAGTGCACATAATGCCATCTACAATACTGCAACTACTGGACAATCATACCTATACTGTTAAATTAAAAAAAAAACATCTGCATGAAAGAGTATAGAAATTCATAGTAGATAGCTTTGCCAAGGTGTTTTTCTTTGACATTAATTTCTTTGATGTTTTTCTGTCTTTTATGTAGCATTCATTTGTGTCCAGTGTGACAGGCAGCAAGCCTCTGAGAGAAATAATAGCTGAAGCCAAAGCTGAGGTAACTGAGGAGATCGAAGAGCACAAAGAGGAGGAGGAAGATGAAGAGATTGAACCAAATATGGTATGTAAACCTTTCAACTGCAATTATTTTTGTTGAGGTTGTTTTTTTTCTTCACAATTACGAGCTGCAAGGCGCACATTTGCAGTATCGCCAAGGCCAATTTGCTCCAAAGGGAATTTGTCCTCCTGCATGATCGTTACACCAAAATATTTCATGTCTTGTGGCTCCCAAAATAAGCGCAAGTTGCTGTTCCCTTCAACACTTTGAAAACAATCTACTGTCTCTATCAATCTGCCTCCGCTGCAGGGCCATAAACGTGCTCCGTCCGATGTCAGTGTTGCAAGCTCTGAGGAGGAGAAGACTCCACTCTCTCCCACCATTTTGGAATCCGTCCCTGAAAAGGGTGAACCACGATTGTCAATCGCTGCACCCAATGCGATCCCTGTAGCGAACCATGTCACCAGCTTTGTGGAAGTGTCCACTGTTCCAGCAGTCGCAGAGCATGCAGAAAAGACTCTCGTTAATGTTGGTGGAAAGCAACACATGCCGAAAGAGGTTGGCTCTGCCAGGGCCTTGTCAGTCCCACCTGCAAATGAAATGGATCAGCTGGCAATAGCTTCTGAAAACGAAAAGGAAGAGGACAGAGCCAAAGTGCCGGCCAATTCAGACCCTCCGACAGAGATTTCAAAAGATGCAACTTCTCCAGAAAAAAGAATGATTGCTGCAGAGGAATCAATCACACAAGAAGACCCACACAAACATGTTCAGGTGACGTTACCAAGTCCGTATGACTCTTTTTCAAAGGATCAAGATAATGAGAAGCCTAAAGTGAAACTGAATACAGAAGATGAGAAGATTCATCTAGACAAGGCTAAAGACGACGGTTCAGACTCCGGGAGGAGCTCAGCTGCGGATAATAGCAGCCTGGAGCTGAATCTTTCTATCTCAAGCTTCCTGTCCAAAACAAAAGACCCTGCTTCAGCGTCCGTCCAGGTACCACACAGCACATATACGCACATGGGTTATTTCTTAAGACTATTGAATGATCAAAAAGTGCCGCTACGTTGCCAATGATGAATGAAGTCGTAACTTTTCCCGTCATGATTTCCCAGGAGACAAAGCGGCAGAAGAAGACATTGAAAAAGACCCGCAAATTCATTGTGGATGGCGTGGAAGTTAGCGTGACTACGTCAAAGATCATTACTGACAATGATACAAAGAATGAGGAAATGAGATTCCTGAGGTACAAACCTGCCTTGTTCTCATATTCACATCCTGGAAAAGTAAAATGTGCTTCACAGAAAGCATATAGCCTTCCATCCTGAACCAAACAAGAGTAAAATCTTGTATCTCCCTCACTTCTCTCCCTTCTTCCTGGACTTTTCCAGGCGCCAGGAACTAAGGGAGTTGCGTCTCCTGCAGAAGGAAGAGCAGCGGGCCCAGCAGCAACTCAGCAATAAGCTACACCAACAGAAAGAGCATATTTATCGCCGGTTCGAACAGGAGACCGCGGTTAGTTACTCCAATATTTATTTACCCGCTGTATTGCCATTTATCATTCACATGCTTGCAATGCCACACATTTGTGTGTATTTTACAATCGTATATTCCGCTTTATCGGGCGTACCTTCAATGAATGGCCTCTTTTCAAACTGTTTTCATAAATAGGTCACACTGCATGATAAGTCACATCGAATAGAATACTTTAGAAGCTATAATAGTGGCTATGGTTGCGTTATGGGTCCACTCGATGGAGTTACACTAAAGGGAATACAACAGGGATGCATCTGGGCCGCGCCCTTATGCCATTTACGCATTTTGACAGCCACTGGCGTAACTTTGTAACTCCACTCTGCCAGCACCCATGCAAGTCTATTAGGATTAGCGCATGTTGCTACATGATTTGCGCCACGTATGACACATGACTGTTATAATAGCTAAAGAAACACATTTCGTGACACAGCAATTGAAAATTGTTAGTTTTCCTTCAGAGGTTTTAACTTTCGTCGTCTGCCATCTTGCCTGACTGACACGAACCATAATCACCTTGCATGTGTTTTGGTGCGTTCTAAAGTCGTGGTAGAGGATATCTCCGGAAACTGCTGAAAGGGATAATCGAATATTCATATACCCATTGTGCATTGCATTATTTATATCCAACATGGCGGATGGGTGCAATATGACGCGTTAAGACAGGAGTTAAACTAAAAGAGATTAATAACAGCGGCAAACAAACATTCTTGTTTTTTTAAGAAACAATTGAATAAGTCTGCGGACAATAGTGACAATTTGTTGCAGCAAACTGTTGTTAATGATTCGAATTTAGTGGATAATTGGAATGATTTCACAGCTGTTGCAGCACATTGGAAAGCAAGAAGTCTGTTCTCTTTATCTTCTCTGTAATACCGTACAATAACACAGGATTGATTTTGTAGTAGCTAAAGAAAATTGAAAATGTTTATTTTATGCATGAATAAATGTTTAATTTGAATAGTTTTGTTGATAGATTAGAAAAAAATTGACTAGACTCAAATAATGGTTTTTCATTTGCAATTTAGAAAAATCACGCTCCAATGAATGTATTTTGGTTCAGTTCAAACCATTTTGTAATCTGGTTAAATCGGGCCCCAGCAATTTTAGAATTTGGCCCCCTTTTCAAACTCTCTTTTTTTAAATTCCCCGATGCATCCCTGATACAATACAATACAATACAATACAACTGCTCCAACTGGAACAAAGCACTTGACAGAACCTTTTACAATACTGCGTCCAAGAAATCCGAATGTTGATCCATAAGTAGCTCCCCCAGGATTTCGCATGATAATAATAATCATCATCATCATGATACAGTAATAATAATAATAATAATTGTCGGCCTCCATCGGTCATGGCTGACCATGGATGACTGTCCTATCGGTGGACAGTGTGCCTGGGCGGTGTATTATGGAGAGCAGGTTGTCGCCTATGCAGCTCGCTCGCCCTCTCCACCACGCTGACTGGACCAAAGGAACAGCTGAGCTGAGACAATTTGGGGTCAGTATGGTCGTAGGAACTGCCGGAAAGGTAGCGGAGTTCGCCACCAGACCGCCTTAGAGGCTCCGGAGACTCGTGGATGGCGGGGTCGTCTTTATACCCGTGTAGGTCTATAGGACCTACCCACTGCCAATGTACAGCACCTGGGATTCCCATCCAAGTACTAACCAGGCCCGACCCTGATTCGCTTCCGAGATCAGACGAGATCGGGCGTTCTCAGGGTAGTATGGCTGTAATATAATAATAATAATAATAATAATAATATTACCATAAGCGCCTTTTTAAAACTCAAGGTCACAGGATAAGTTTTTCTGTGGGTGAGCAGCGGAAGCCACACGTGCCAGCATTCACTCAACCCGGACGTAACTCAAATACTGTCGCTAGAAAGCTGGCTAGCTCGCTAATAAACAGCTAATATATAGTTATTATATAGCTAGCTAGATAGCTAATAGAGAGCTAGCTAGATAGCGAGCCAGCCAGCTAGACAGCCAATAGATAGCTTTTAGATTGCCATTAGATAGCTAGCTAGATAGCTAAACATAAAGCACGACAAAAGTCTATAAATGCAGGGGTTATTGCTTGACATAAATACAAACTGCATTATAAAACAATAAATGAAAAACAAAAGTTATGAAGACACTTCATTCAATAATTTGTCGGCTCACATAGACAAAGGGCTATATACTTAGAAGTCGCGCTTGTTGCCTTCTTCCTTCTTAACTATGCTTTTGGCAATTAGTATTTGTGAAAATCTGAATAAAGATGAATGAACCATTTACTAAAAAAAGGCATTGGAAATAGTCTTGCGAAGAAAAACATAATATTGCAATCATGATTTTTAAGGGAAATTTGCACACATTACCTACCCTTACTTAAATAACATCAACTTGATTTGATTAAAATAAAGTTGTGATTTGAAGAGATTAAAACCGCGTTGTTTTTATTTAAAAACACGCACTAATACACTGAACCGCCGTCTCCCCAAATCCGACCGTAATGTGGTTGACCTGTACCATGCTGAGCATACACTGTAAGCCACCGTATTTTGCATGCTTCGTTCATTTGATTCGATTTTTTTCCCCCCATTTTTCACACCAAGTTTTGTGTTCTTCCAGAGTAAAAAGCGTCAGTATGACCAAGAGGTGGAGAACCTAGAGCGACAGCAGAAGCAGACCATCGAGAGGTTGGAACAGGAACACACCAACCGACTGAGGGATGAGGCCAAACGCATCAAATCAGAGCAAGACAAAGAGTTGTCCAAGTATCAGAATGTGCTGAAAAACCGGAAAAAGGAGGTCGGTGTCTTATCCGGGTCATGTCTGAAGTCCTTGAGTGTAATTATTGGACATATCCAAGCCATGATATGCAGGTGTTAAATCACTCCACCACATCACTTGGTGTCCTGTTAGGATCACAATTATTCAAATATTGACCAAAGCTCAAAATAAAGTTAAAATAAATAAATAAAACAAGTTAATTGTGAACCAGGAATTAAATCAGACAGTGTCAAAAGATTTAAATGGCCATGAATCCAGCCCTCTATTATCCAGGGAGACGGCAGATTTCCGACTTTTTCAGACCAAAATGACCATTCTCGAGAAAAGTGCAAATCCATTGAGAAAATTTCAGGGGGGCGGGGGTATGGGCCGTGTTCCAATCACGCGCCTTCCGCGGAGTCTCGGTCGGCGTGTGTGTGGGAAGGGGGGACTCCACGTTAGAATCTGGCACAAGCACGACTATCATATACTGTACTTGAGCTCCTCGTCGTGTAAATATTTGTGTTTTGCGACATAAACATTGTGTTTGCGGCAAATGACTTGATTGTACAACTGAATTTTGCTGTATAATGACACTATCAGATTAGCGGTAAATCAAATTTCACCCTTGCCATGCTTTACCCATCGTTTTTCACAAGCCCCTTAGCAGTGTCTGAAACGCATGACAAAAAGTTAGCGGACACTCGGGCAGACAACTCTTAAAAGTTGCCTGCTGGCCATAAAGTTGCCTGCCCCATTTTTCACAACTTGAAACACAATAAGACGACTTCTTCTTTTCCTTTCGACTTTTCCCATCAGGGGTCGCCACAGCGAATCAATGTCCTCCATCTATCCCGGTTTTGTTCATCCTCTTCTCTCACACCAGCTACCTTCATGTCCTCTTGGACCACATCCATAAAGCTCCTCTTGGGTCTTCCTCTCGGTCTCCTGCATGGCAGTTCAAGGCTCAGCATCCTTCTCCCGATATAGTCGCTCTCTCTCCTCAGGACATGTCCAAACCATCTCAGTCTGGCCTCTCTGACTTTCTCTCCAAAGCCTCTAATATGAGTTGTCCCTCTAATGTACCCATTCCTGATCCTATCAAACCTGGTCACTCCCAAAGAAAACCTCAACATCTTCAGCTCTGCTTCCTGTCTTTTCTTCAGTGGCACTGTCTCCAGTCCAAACATCATGGCTGGTCTCACCACTGTTTTATACACTTTTCCTTTCATCCTAGCTGAAACCCTTCTAGCACACATCACACCTGACATTTTTTTCCAGCCGTTCCAGCCTGCCTGGACACGCCTCCTCACCTCTTTTCCAAACTCTCCATTGCTCTGGACAGTTGACCCCAAGTACTTAAAATCCTCCAACTTCTTTATCTCTTCTCCCTGTAGCATCACTCTTGCACTTGGATCACTCTCATTCACACACATATATTCCGTCTTGCTGCGACTGATCTTCATTCCTCTCCTTTCCAGGGCATATCTCCACAGCTCTAGTTTCCCCGCCACCTCCTTCCCGTTCTCGCTACAGATCACAATGTCATCTGCAAACATCATGGTCCAAGGAGATTCTTGTCTAACATCGTCTGTCAGCCTGTCCATCACCATAACAAACAAGAAGGGGCTCAGAGCTGACCCCTGGTGGAGTCCCACCTCCACCTTGAATTCCTCAGTCACACCGACAGCGCACCTCACAACTGTCTTACAGTCATGATACATGTCTTCCACCGCTCTGACATACTTTTCCGTCACTCCAGACTTCCACATGCAGTACCACAGCTCTTCTCTGGGCACCCTGTCCTACGCTTTCTCCAGATCTACAAAGACACAATGCAATTCCTTCTGACCTTCTCTGTACTTGTCTATCAGCATTCTTAAAGCAAACACATACCTCGATTGGTAAATCATCAGGCCCGAGTGTCTTTCCCCCCTTCATCCTCGACAACGCCCTCCTCACTTCATCCTTGCTAATGCTTGCTACGTCTTGGTCCACAACAGTAACGTCTTCTACTCTTTGTTCCTTCTCATTTTCCTCATTCATCAATTCTTCAAAGTACTCTTTCCATCTTGCCATCACACTACTGGCACCTGTTAATACATTGCCATCTCTATCCTTAATCACCCCAACCTGCTGCAGGTCCTTACCATCTTTGTCTCTCTGTCTCGCCAGCCTGTAAAGATCAGTCTCACCTTCCTTGCTGTCCAGCCGAGCATACAAGTCATCATAGGCCTCTTGTTTGGCCTTTGCCACCTTTACTTTAACCGTGCGCTGCATCTCCTTGTACTGCTGTCTACATTCGTCCGTCCTCTCAGTGTCCCACTTCTTCTTTGCTAACCTCTTTCTTTGTATACACTTTCTCTGTATACACTCCTGCACCTCCCCATTCCACCACCAAGTCTCCTTATCTACCTTATCTATCTGTCTCATTCGCATCTCGCTTTACTTTTACATCTCGGTTCCGTTTTCCCCTTTCATGGGTATCTCTCCAAAAATGGATGGCATTTTCACCCCAAGGGTTACTTACATTCAACACGTGGCAGCGTCACGAACAACATTTAGTTAATTTTATCTCTCCTTATAGGAGCAAGAGTTTCTTCAGAAGCAGCAGCAAGATCTTGACAGCGCTCTGAAGAAAATTATCCAGCAGCACAAACATGAACTGGCTACCATTGAGAGGGACTGTCTCAACCACAAGCAGCAGCTGCTAAGAGGTAATGAAAGTGTCACTTATCTGCTTGTGGGGTGTTCCAGTTTGCCAGACTCAAGGAGAAATACGATTGTGTTCACCCCTTCCTCCCATAGTTTCATCCAGGAAAAGATGACATGAATTAATTTTCTAACTACCAGTGTCATTTTTTTCCCAAATTAATAAGCAAAATCCATCAGCACTTCCTTATTGACGTCATAATTACTGCATGTTAACAATTGAGGTCAAAGTAAAGAATAAAACCTGCAGAAGCTCCCCTCCGGCACTCACTGTGACTTTTGCTTCAAGTTAGATCAGCAGTAATCCCCCTCTCCATTGCGGAGGACAACCCACTCTCACCACCTTCCTTCCTCACTCTTTGATTGAGTGAACAGCATCTTATTACATATTAAGTACGCCTGTGACTTGGTGCGCACACAAAAAACACTTCAGAGAAATCCCTGCTGAACCAAATCACGGGAATAGAGATGCATGGCTTGAGGAGCCCGCGATCAGAAGAAAGGAGCATCAGCGCAGAGCGTCGATGCGGATGTGGAACTGTCACGGCTTGGAATTGAAGCAGATTTATGTGGAACAGGAGATGTGAGACAATCTCTTTTCGTCAATGGATGCTACAGCTGCGTGTTTCCTTGTAGTCGACGTGCACATTCCACCATGATGTCCCTGATCCACTGGTGCAAAGACGCTTTGATCCTCTCCTCTTTCATCTAGAACTGCTTCATGTAACAAAGAGGGTACAGAAAGTGCTTAAGAAGGAATGACTGTGTTTCTTTGTGTTGTCATATTATTTGTTATTTCGTTTATTTTTGTTCTTTTGACATCAAGAAGGCGCCGCAAGAGTGGCTGCCTTTCCAGCAGCTCCTGTATTTTGTTTTTCTACTTTCATTCCTTTCATCATATTGCTGCTGTGAAATGTCAATTTCTCCACTGCGAGACTAATAAAGGCAAATGCAATCCAATCCGATAGACGCATAGAGGATAAGAGCTTCTACATGCTGCTTTCCCAGGGAGCAAAGGTGACTTCAGAGTGCCAAATCTTCCGCACACAAGGCAGGCACCATCATCCATTTATTCTGTGCAAGCGACGGGGAAGCCGGAATCTTTCCCGGTTGACTTAATGTAAGAGGTGCGGTTTTGGACTGATCGTCAATCATTCATTGGGCAATTGTGAACAGCGTGTTGACTAGGAAATGAGCCCCGGATAGCTGTGCGAAAGGCAGCTGAGTGAACCTCTAAACTTTCACGCCATTCACTCTCGCTGCTCCACTGCATGATGTCTGAAATCAGATAAGATTTTGCTCTCTACCCGCCCTGCATTCTTTTTACTCCAACAATTGCACTTTTTTGTCTGTCTGCATGCAGCACGGGAGGCTGCCATGTGGGAGCTGGAAGAGCGTCATCTGCAGGAGAAACACCAGCTGTTCAAGCAGCAGCTGAAAGACCAATACTTCATGCAGCGCCACCAGCTGCTGAAAAGACATGAAAAAGTGTGCCTCGTTGTCCCACTCAAAGTCATGGCTTCATGTTTATTCTACAGCCAAGCCTGACACCACATGATTTCTTCCCCTGCAGGAAATGGAGCAAATGCAACGTTACAACCAGCGACTGATCGAAGAGATGAAGAACAAGCAGACTCAGGAAAGAGCCAGACTGCCAAAGATACAGCGCAGTGAGGCGAAGACGCGGATGGCCATGTTCAAGAAAAGTCTTCGCATTTCCGCAGCTGCTCTCACCCTGGAGCAGGAGAGAGAAAAAGTTAAACAGGTAACAACAATTTTCACCAAACACGATGATTGTCATGATCTGGTTGGCGGCCGGCGGGTGGCGCTGTCGGCCCCGCCTGCACCTGCACAGGTGCTGGTCGTACCGATCAGTGGCGGACTGCCACGTTTGGATTGGTGACCAACGGGTAGCTATGTCAGCCCTGCCTGCTGCCTCGCAGGTGCTGGTCGTTCCCAATCAGTGACACTTAAAAGGACTCCCGGCACGACCATTCGCTGTCGGGTCATTGTTGTATGCTTTGTGTGCAATTGTATGCAATTGTGTGCTGTGCATGTGTTTGTTTAACCTTGGCGGACTTTTACTCTTGGTTTTCCTTTGATACTTTGTATTTTTCTGTTCAAATGATTTTCACGTTTTACATTTTGTTCCCGTTGACTTTATTTTAATACAATTTGTCAAACACAACCTCCTGCCTGCTTTTTGGGATCCGCAACCGCCATCACCGCCTTGCAAATCGTGACAATGATAGTGACTCCCAAAAACAAAGTTGGCTGGTCAAGGCTTGACTCGCTCATCTGGGATGTACAGTGATACATTGGCTTACAAACTTAATTGATTCCAAGAAAGTGTGTGTAAGGCGAAAAGTGTGTATTCCAAACGTTAATTTCCCATCGAAAACCATTAAAATTAGAATAATCTGTTCCCAGGTCCCCATAAAACATAATTTTCTACTAAATGAGCCTTAACACCCCTGCTGTATGTGATCTCTCAAGGATACAAAGAAAAGGCTATTAGCTCACGCTAATCTATGTATCCAACAATTTTTTTCTCAGCGGACCTTTGTTCACCACATGGCGTTGGTCATGCTAGCAAATGGATCATAGCCACTGGGCATGCCGTATTATGTTCTCGATCCTCTTTCAGACCAAGCCATATATATCTTGAAAGTAGCTGACTGTCTCTGTTGGCCCTGCCGGGCTGTTCATGCCCCAGGGTGGAGGCACTCTGTTGCTTTTAAAATGCGCCCTACTTGCCACGTAACAGTCAGGTTGCTTCATTTTGGACTTGATGAGTGGGTTGGCCCTTGGGAGACTCGAGGATTTGTACAATCAAACAGTTCAAGAAAGCAATGAAATCAAGCAGCTGTGAAATAAAACCCTCATATTATGAAATATTAAATTGTAGTGTCACTTTTTTAGTTTGCAGTTCAAGAAGAAAAGAGACAAAAGAACGAGCGACTCCACCAGCATCAGAAACATGAAAACCAGATGCGAGATTTACAGCTGCAATGTGACGCCAACATCCGAGAGCTTCAGCAGTTGCAAGTACGGATTGTACATGTTTTGTTTGTTTTTTTTTCTTCTCGGTTTTCAACATGCAAATGTTGACACCATTATACATTGACGACGCGTTCTATGTTCACAGAATGAAAAGTGCCATCTGCTGATCGAACACGAGACGCAAAAGCTGAAGGAGCTGGATGAGGAGCATATAGTGGAGCTGAAAGAATGGAGAGAGAAGCTACGGCCCAGAAAGAAGGTGACGCTTGCCCCTGATCATCATTTGACTTCAACAACAAAAACAAATCATTTCCCAGCTGCTTCCCCGATTCAATATACGTATATGCAATATTTAGACATATACACAAACATTATTAAAACCTCTAAAGATGGAGGACACTGATTTGCTGTGGTGGCCCCTGGAAGGCAAAAGCCCAAAGGAAAAGAAGAAGACACGGTAAGAAAGAACAAACAAAATCCAAAGAATGGCAGGGAGGAGAAAGTACAAAAATGTACATGCAAAGAAATTCTGATGTTCGGGTTATAAATATTAGACTTACTATGCCACGCTAATATTTATACTGTGAGCGTGAAATGGACAAGTATGAATTTCATTGTGGTAAAATGATGAATCGTAGTAATTGCCGCCAAGGAAAATGCAGAAGAAAGACTGTACATCGTTGTTTTTCCTCTTGCGTCCTACAGGCCCTGGAAGAAGAGTTTGCCAGGAAGTTGCAGGAACAGGAAATGTTTTTTAAGATGAGCGGAGAGTCTGAGTGCCTTAACCCCTCCGCACAGACTCGCATTTCCAAATTCTACCCAATCCCCAGCATCCAGTCCACTGGATTCTAGGCTGATGCAGCTGGGCACGTGCCTCTCTTCTCCCATTTGGGCCACCAGCAGAGGTTGGACAAAGTTTTTCCTCTCAAAACGCCACACTTTTCCTGCAGCAATTTAGACCGCATTTCATTTCTCCATATGCCGATTTAGGAGTCATTCAGATGCAATCATTTATTGCCAGACATTCTTGAACTGAAATTATTGTCTCTAACAATCCTGTAAAATTGGTCGTTGGAGGTGTTACAGTTGTGCTACCCCTCCTTTTTTTGTGGTGGGAGGATTGCGTTTACACAATTTGAGAATCACTCCAACAGATTCTTGCAACGTTAATTGGTAAAAAAAAAAAAAAACATAAAAATGGAAGAAATCATAAGATTTGTTTGTCTCAAATCAATGGTTGGACACTAAATTCTCTGACATACTGTATCCCTATTTTCTAAATGTTATCTGGGGTTCACATATCTAGTTCTACACCCCCACCCCTTGAATGCCTTCCTGTATCAAGGTGTGATAATGGATCGTTAAAATGGGTTGTGCCATTCTTTTTAATTATGCATCAGTGGCGAAGGTGGAGGAAGACATTCTTCTTCAGATCATGTCCAATAACTGATGGCACTACAGCGTTAGCAATAAACTAGCATTTATTCACCGGTAAGACCGTTAAAATGTTGTCCTGGCTTAGTTCCTTATTCTGGGACAAAGACAGACTGCGTCAATATATGTTATGTAAGTGATTATCGGCAACAGCGTTCGCCCATGAGTTGAGTTTGTCAATTAATTTGTGTAAAACATTCCATTATTATGTGTTAGTGAATCACAGCGATGCTCTCGAAAAGCTTGCATGGCCATGCATCTTCTTAGTCTTTGGATTGTTTTTGGTGTGTTTGTTCGGCGGAGGGTGGGGGTGCATTCTGAATGCATACATTCAAAGAATTCAAAGAAGTTGAAAGCTGAAAGTATGTTTGCATGTTGGTAACTATGCTACGACATTCATATGTAATGAAGTTCAAGGAAAATCTGGGCCTGACTGACTGATTTAGGCTTTCTCGTTTATCAGCTCATTTCTTGTTATCTTTCCACGAAGTCTTGCTAAAAGTCTACAAGAGTAAGGCCCAAAATCAAAAGTGGTGTACTGTGCACCTTTTTCAAGATTGCAACTCGGGAGTTTTTGTTCTTTAATACAACCCTCCGCATGTTTGTTTCGCTCATTTTGCTGCTGCTGAGAATCTCGGATCAACTGAGAACTCTCACTGGTAAATGCATTTTGTTGTAATATCAATTTAGTTCATATCAAAATAATGATTTTAAAAATGTGTTCAATTTTCATTTGGCCTGAGTCATGTAGATTTCCCTTTTAATGTAAATAAAGTTTCCTTTACTTTATCTTGCTTTGATTTTGTTCCTTGTAAAAGAACAATGTCTACTGTGTGTGTGTGTGTGTGTGTGTGTGTGTGTGTGTGTCTGTGTGCGTGCGCATGTGCGTGCAACCCATAAGCACATCCCATCTCTGTAAAGTTGGTCCACTAATTTAGTTAAGTTACATTCAACTGCACATAAGTACAACAAGTATATATATATATATATATATATATATATATATATATATATATATATATATATATATATATATATATATATATATATATATATATATATACATACAGTAAAAGTCTCGTTATATCGATATCGGATATATCGATAGTCCCGGTTATATCGATACTATTTCTATGCACGCACTGAGAAAATTACATACAAACAGGGTCGGATATATCGATAGTCCCGGTTATATCGATATTTTTTCGGACTCCCTTGAATATCGATATAACGAGACTTTACTGTATATATATACACCACGTGAAAATGTAACAGCAGTTTGTTTGATTGCATCGCTGTGTCTAAATTCACTCATGTAAAGTAAAAAAGCATGGGCTATTGGTATGAAATTCATATTTGGTACAAATCCTAACAGTAAAGCAGAAACAGTCACGGAGGAAAATCAAACATCTCCTGTGGCAGAACAAGCAAAAGTGCATGAAAACAATGGTGCACTTTGATCCCCGTCGTCATGTGACTCAGACCACCACATGCCTCTTGGCTCTCCTTGGAATTACTGAGAAGTCACCTGAGAAAACAAGACTTCATGTCAAATCAAGGTTGCAAATGGTTGTGAAAATGTCTACTTTGAACCAATAAAAAACAACAATGTGGGAAAGAGCACATTGATCACCAGCAAGAGGCTACAAGAATGAATGTCTTTGTCTTGTCATATTATTTGTTATTTAGTTGTTGTTTTCTTTTGTTCTTTTGACTTCAAGATGGCGCGGCGAGAGTGACTGCCTTTCTAGCAGCTCCTGTATTTTGCTTTTCTACTTCTTTCTTTCCTTTCAGCTTCCTGGCTCATAACTTTGCTGCTGTGAAATGTCAATGTATGCACTTCGAGACTAATAAAGGTAGATCCGATTCATCTGCTTCTTCGATTGCAACAGTGCTGTAGTTATTTGGCAAAATTAAATGTTTTGATTTTTAAAAATTAAGTGTTGAAATGAAGGATGACTTAAGAGAAAGGACAGTCAGATGCAACCACAAACACTCACATTTTGGAGTTTTATGTTATCCAGTATGAAGACTGAGCCCTAATAATAGTCGGAAGGATTTGTCGCAAACGCCAATCACTCACCTTTTTCTCCCTTGGGTCCTTGCTGGCCTGGATAACCACGGTCACCTGTACCCAAACAAATGTAGTCATTCGGCGTGACAATTCAGAAAGTTAATTGTCATTCAACAGTGCATCCCAATTGCCAGTACAGTATTTTCTGTTCTAAAAGAAAGAAAGACATTTCATGGCCCCTGCCAACTCATTTTTTGAATTGAACCATTTTGTAACCGACTTATTCAACCATTTGATTCTCATTGTTTGCCTCTTTATCACCACTGCACTTGCCACCGTGGTTTTCATTGAAATATGTTATCATGGTGTCTGAGAATTGATCAGTGCACTTCATGGGTCGATTTGAAAGAGCACTTCTTTCATGAGGCAAACACTGAGAAACCGAGTGCGCTGCTCCCCTTGCATGAATGAAGATGTGTGTTGTTGTTCGTAGCGAGACGACTGTAAAGATAAGGTACAGTGGCTCTTTCCATAATGCCACAAAACATCCACCAAGAAAAACGTAATCGCTTGGAGACCCAAGTTGTAAACGATTATGAATTTCGGCCCACATCGCTTGAATCTTGCTGCCTGATGCGTCATTTTCCGAATGTTCGACAAATCTCCTGATGCTCTTTGGTGCATAGATGCTGCGCAGACTCAAAAAGTGAGCGCACGAATGCCACCTCGTGTATTTACAATATATTATCGTTTGGCAAAAAGCCAGAAGAATTGTATACCCCTACTTGAGAAGGACCTCGAAAGGCCATCATGTTTTTTCGGGATGTGGATAACGCTGAAAAGAAGCAATACATTTAAGAAGACCAGAAACGTTATCTGAATGGCATTTTCTGTTTGGATGACATGCTGTAATTTACTGTATTTCACCCACTCTACAATAGTTCTTTTGCTACTTACTGACTCCGCATAGTCCATTAAAGGACAACCGACACATTTTTTTTGCTTCCTAACTGACATCAGAAAAATGTTTCGTAGCATCTAAAATACTCGAAACACGCAGGCTGATATTTTTAGTCAAATGCAAAACACCAATAAAAATGACAAAGTGTCCCAAAACTACTTCAAAATGACCTCAGAAAGTTTCAGTTTTAGAAGGTCCCGCCCCCTTGTTCGTGACGTCACACCAGGACGTCTTGCCTTGCTCGAGAATCAAAACAATGGCTTCAGATTGGGAGAAGATGCTTTCTTGTTACTCATCCAGTTATGAATATGATTCAAATAGTTCTGTAGAGGAAAGCATACATGTTTGTAATCGATTAAAGAAGTCCTTCCTGTAACATTTTGAGGTGTCTGGACTCCATGGTAGCTCCCCGAAAATGCACAAGATGGCGCCCATACTTCGTTGGAAATGGGCTGATTTGTCTGCTGGGAATTTGTGTCAACTCGTATCAAATAGTAGTCTTGGTGCAACACACGATTCACCATCGCGTTATTTATGTTTTTTTCCTTCTAATTTCGCCATCAACACGAAGTTTTCAGACCAAACAAAGTACCGCAAAATGCATTGTGTGTCGCTTTCTCGGTCAGGGGCGTTCCTTCAGTGACGTCACGTACGGACTTGTCACCAACTCAAAAACAAGACTTCCTGAATATTCAGTGCGAGTCTTATAACGTAAACTATAGCTATATGCGGTGGAATCTTTGTAAAATACGCTCAGTACAAGTCATTTGAAGTGATTTTACAAATGATGGACACAACTTGTCGTGGGCGTCGGTTGTCCTTTAATTGTGAAAAAAAACCGCCATGTTTCCATGATGACATGCTTAATATTATACTATGCATTATATTAAGCATGTCATCATCACATTAGAAATATATTAACAATATATTTCTAATCTTCTTGTGGCTAAAGAAGCAGAGCTGCAGTTTTCCCAGCCCAGCTAACTTCAAAGCTCTGGCCTGGTCAGCAGTCAATCCCAGGACATATTTAGTGTCACAGTACTCTAAAATCTGAATTCTTAACGCTGACTCTGGATAAACTAGTTCATCGTTATTTTGGAAACAAATGTGTACCTCGGTCTCCTTTTGGGCCTGGAAATCCGATTTCCCCTTTTTGTCCGGGTCTCCCTGGTGCTCCGACAATGGCACCGTGGACTGTCGGAGAAATGTGTGAATGTCAGCTGCCTCAAGTTTGGCTAATAGCCAAGTGATAGCCAAGTGGCTATCACTCTATACTCTCGCATTTTTTGGACATCTTATTAGGTGCAATAAGATGTGCAGTTCCATGGTGAAAAGCAAACGTTTACCTCTGATGAATTCCACTAAATCCGTGACATTTTCTTGGGAGCCAAACACTCGGCTGTATCCAGGAGCTCCTGGAGGCCCGGGCAGTCCTGGAGGCCCTCGACCAGTGCGGTCATAGTCGTTCCATCTTCTGTCACCAATCAGACCAAGTGCTACAAAAACGATTGATTACCGTGGAAAATGTCAGTGTTTGGCATCCATTGTTTTCACATAATTTGCCAAGAGTCAGAATGAGATTTCTTACATTGGAGGTATTCCACAAGGTGTGTGTAATTCCCACTAAAACCCGAGCCTTGACTGTACCCCGGTGCACCTGGAGGACCAGGTGGACCTTGGGGTCCTTGGAAGATGTGATTGCTGTAGTCCCTGATGATGTCGTGTAACACACCGTTAGCTGAAACAAAGTGGTTTTTCGCTAAGATCAAATTGTATCAAATAAAACTTGCGGTGGCTTGAAATCGATGAATTCACCCGTGAACTTCATTACTTCAGTCAGCAGTTGCATCAAATGTATGCAGCGGCCTGCCGTTGGATGTGTCACACACACAAACGCAGCAAGGCTTGAACAAAGCATCGGTGTGTCAGAATTCACTTACATCTTATGTACTCCACCAGATCTGTTGCGTTCCCGTGAGTACCAAGCCAAAGCATGGACCCTGGAGTTCCAGGAGGCCCGGGCGGTCCTCTGACTCCTTGCCCAGTGCGGCCATATTGATCTTTCACGGAGTCATGCAGAAGACCTTGGGCTGTGGATGACATGTCCAGGCAGTTTGAAAATGCACCTGAGTGGAATGCTGCACTTCCCAGCTTTTTCTAGACTGCAACAGTGTGTACATAAAACACCCTCGAGTTTGATGGAAAACCCCACCGGAAATAGCTTTGTAATTTTGCATCAAAATTGGAGGTGGGAAAAAAGCAAAAAACATTTGTGACTCACATTTGAGGTACTCCACAACATCCACAACATTGTCTTGAGAACTAAACCATTGGCTGTATCCAGGAGTTCCCGGAGGACCAGGAGGTCCCGGAGGCCCTTGGACAGCACTACCAGATTCCCTCATGACATCCCGGAGCAGGCCCTGGGCTGTATGTTGACGAGACCAGTAGACATAAAAATAATTCAATTCCATCATATCACATATTCAGTGATGTTGTTTCATGTTTGTCCCGTACATTTGATATAATCTGTTACTCGGGCAGCCATAGTGGAGTAGTCTCCAGTCTCCAGGTTCCAGTTCCTCCCACCAGATATGCCTGAATCTCCCTTTTCTCCCGGGGGACCAGGAGGGCCAGGTGGACCAGGAATGCCAAACATACCCCCTCTTGTCCTGTCACCTTAGGAAAGTTCCCAAAAAGTATGGCATTAGTTACAAAGAATGGTGACATGTCAAATGGAAGGAGAAGTTTTTCACCCAAAAAGTCTTGTACTCACTGCTGACATATTCCCGTCTATCTGCTCTGATCTTCTCACCGGTGACACCTTCAATGTAGGTAAGTTCAGTGCTCGTACCAGGTGGACCCATAGGTCCAGGAGGACCCGGAGGACCCGGAGGACCTCGACCGGCAATACCTTTTGAAATCACAATGTTGGATGACACCTGTCGGTTAAGTATTCATTCAAGGGAGTGAATCTGTTTGTTTTCTCTCCTCATGCTCACTTTGCAAGTATTCACGAACATCTGAGCTCAAGTAATTTCCACCTCCTGGTGCGCCAGGTGGTCCAGGTGGACCTGGTACACCAGGTGGCCCCTGGGCTCCAACAGCAGTGTGATACTCAGCTGATTGGGCATTGAAAATAAATATCTGTTAGAAAAAAATACCATTTGATGGAATAAATGTTAATAATTATGTTTGTCTTACATGATAAGCCATATCCTTGTCCAGATACACCCAGCATGCCCCTTTCTAATGATGGAAATGAATCGCAGTTAGACAAAATGATGTCATCGTGCCATTACTCTTCAATACTAAACTAAGGAGGTTTTCCCAAATTCATTTGTGTTCTTATGTGATGACTGCTGACCAGGAATTTGAAGGTACCTTTCATCAGACTGAGGGCACGTTCAGCTACCTCCTGCATGCCAAATCTATAGCTTCCATGACCTGGTGGCCCTGGTGGGCCTGGAGGACCAGCAACATACCTTCTCACATCGTCTCCTGCACCCAAACAATTATATGAGTAGACGTTGTGGTCAAACATGCTTTAGAGACATTTTTCAGAATGTAAGATTTTCATAACACCTACGCTGTAAAATGGCGATGAGGTCATCCACGGAAATGGAGCCGCTTTGAAGAGTCAGGCCAAGAGAACTGGAGGTCCCACTACTTCCTCTGCCCTGACCTGGAATCCAGGAATCCATTCATTGAACATACTTAATTTGAACATTTAACCTCGTTTCACATGGTCAGTAGTGACTGCAATTAACTCATTCACTGCCATTCACAAATTTATTCAGGAACTGAAACTGACGTAGAGCGCAGTTCCCGAATTTGTTTGGGTTTTGTTTTTTTGGGGGTACCGATAAAGCACTGGCCATGGCCTCTGGCAATGTTTTTTCCATTCCACAAGGGGGGCAGAATGTCACTTTTTTCCATGTTAGCACTTTGTTCCATCTTCAGCTATTGTTAAAGCGCTATATACACCAATATGTATTTATTGCATTGTATTTTGGACAGCCACCCTCATTTCAAGCTCATAATTCCAGACCCATATAATTTAGGAATGAACCTTTTTTCCTGATTAAAGAAGCGAGTCTAAGGTTTCTAACACTGTATAGAATGTTTATGCAGCAGCCAAAACAGCTCGCAATACCCGAGGTCCAGTTCCCCCAGACCTCATGGCAATTCTGCTCGCTGAATTTGAGTCTCTGCGGCAACTAATGAACACAAGATCTGATGCCCTAGAGGCTATGTTTAAGATGAACTATATTGCAAAAGTACAAGCAGAGAGAAAAGAAAATACAAAACAAATAAATGGCTTGAAAGTTTCTCTGGTCCAGATGCCCGCAGAAATGGTTGCAATAAAGGATAGATTGGGAAAACTGGAGTCTCACCCACGCAGTTTAAACAAAGACATGATAAAGCGCATTTCCAAGTGGGAGACCTATCGACCCATCGACGTTGGAATCTTATCCTCCACGGATTGGAAGAAAACAACCAGCAGAATATCCGTCAGGAGACCATACAAGTAAAGTCAAAGTCAGCTTTATTGTCAAATATGCTAATATGCATGACATACAGCACAGATAATACTATACTATACTATAGATAAGTACTTCAGGGTGTGCTGCCTGAGGCCAAGGACAAGATCCCTGATGTGGTGGACACCATCCATCGCCGCCTCGGCCCGAGACGCCCAGACAGCTCCAGGAGTCGCCCTATACTGATCCAGTTTGCCTTCAGGATCCACAAAGAAGCCATCTGGGCAGCAGCGAAAGCGGGTGACTCCTTCCTCCAGGCTAAAGGTCTTGGATTGGATTGGATTGGATTGGATTGGATTGGATTGGATTGGATATGCCTTTATTAGTCTCACAGTGGAGAAATTTACATCTTCGGCTGTCCCTTGACTTCCCACCAGAGGTACGTGAGAGGAGGCGTCTGTTGTGGCCCCAAGTGGACGAGGCCCGAAAGGAACATAAGCAGGCCAATTTTGTGGGAGGTCGTGCCTTTGTGGATGGGGTTGAGATCTTCCCTCCCTGATATTTAGGAGGTTCTGACTGACTTAACCTCTAAATATCCTCCAAGACCTGTAAATAATTTTGATTTACCAGGCTGTTAAGCTAATAGTATTAAAAGAATAAAAAAAATAAAGCAATTGCTCTCGAAATGGAAATTGAATATTCTACACCAGGGGTGCTCACACTTTTTCAGCATACGAGCTACTTATAAAGACTACCAAGTCAAAATGATCTACCACGACTAAAATGCAAAACATAATTATTTTCAAATGTTATAAGGATTCTTTGTATGTACAATGTATGTTGATGTACCTTTCATAACTGAATAAGCCAATATTGCACAACACACATAACTACATATACATAACATAATAAATAAGTATTAACATTTTTTGTAATTACCTGAGTTTACTTTGATGACTTGCATTGAATTGAATCAGCCAGGGATGCATAGTCCGGACAGTAGCTGCTGACAGCCAGCCTCAAGCACATTTCCAAATGTTCATCATTCATGGTGGAACGGGATTTGGACTTAATGATCTTCACTTTTCTTCTTCTTCTAGCTGTCCATCATAGGTGATGATGACGCTTGCTCCCAGGAAGGGGATGTTGGGGCGGGGGGCTTAGCGACGATGTCGCTGGTGCCACTTTTCATGGGCATAGAGCCCAATCCTTGAGCCGCAGACACGTCCGCAGATGGAACATGGGAGGCCGGATGGCAGGGGGTACCATCCGCCCGCTGGTGCCGTTGAATGCGTCTCTCTAATTGTCTGTCTATGTGGATTTGATGTATTTTAGAGACTATCCTGGCACTAGTGGTCTGCCAGGTTTGTCGGTCTGAGGCCAAAGCTTCGAGCTCCGTGATGTTGATGTTGGCTCGTTTGAGGAGGTCCCTGGTGTAGTCCTTGAGGCGTCGCTTTTGCCCCCCTGCAGAGCGCTTCACATCTTTCAGCTGTCCATAGAGGACTTGGCGGGGCAGGCGGTGATCGGGCATGCGGATGGTGTGTCCAATCCACCGAAGGTGTTTTTTTGCAACTGCTGCTTCCATGCAGATGGAATTTGTGCGCTGAAAGATGTCTGAGTGAGGAACTCGATCTTCCCAGGACAGGCCAAGGATCTTCTGCAGGCTCCGGATGTGGAAGGCCTCAAGGGTAGTTAAGTGCCGGCGGTATGTGGTCCATGTTTCTGCCCCATAGAGGAGAGTAGACAGACATACTGCGCTGTATACGGCAATCTTGGTTCCATTTCTCAGGTTACGGTTCATAAACACAATGCTGCGTAAACGTCCAAATGATGATGAGGCTTTATTTATACGATTGTGTATTTCAATGTCAAGGGAGCAATTGGTGGACAAAGTGGAGCCAAGGTAGGTAAAACAATCCACTACATTTAGTGAAATGCCATTGATGTGAAGGCTGGGTGGTGTGGGATTTGGAGACACAGGTTGGAACATGAGCTCTGTTTTTTTATGTTGATCTGGAGACCAAAAGACTGGTTAGAAATGGTATTGAGAGCATGCTGCATAGATTCTGAGCTGTGAGCTAGTACAGCACAGTCATCAGCATACTGAAGTTCGCAGATGTAGCAGATATTTGTCTTTGTGTGGGCCTGGAGCCGTCTGATGTTGAAGAGGTTTCCATCGAGGCGGTATTCCACGCGGATGCCATCTTCATGTCGGATGCCTTTGTGAAATAGGCACGTGATGGCAGAAAGGAGGATATTAAAGAGTGCTGGAGCCAAGACACAGCCCTGCTTTACCCCAGCGTTCACCCCAAAGAGCTCTGACTGGAGCTCTCCGAAGAGTACTCTGGCTAGCATCCCGTCATGCAGCTGCTGGAGGATGCAAAGAAACTTGGGTGGAACCCCAAGTTTGGAGAGGTGCTTCCATAGCAACTCACGGTTGACGGCGTCAAATGCTTTGTTGAGATCGATGAAGGCTATGTAGAGGTCCAGGTGGTGTTCTCTGCTCTTCTCCATAAGCTGCCTTAATACAAAAATCATGTCTGTGGTGGATCTTGTCTTCCGGAAACCACACTGCGTTTCTGGAAGCACAGACTCTGAGAGATGCTTGACCAACCTACTGAGCATGATTTTGGACAGAATTTTCCCTGCGGTGGAGAGGAGAGAGATTCCTCGGCTATTCCCACACGCTGTTTTGTCCCCTTTCTTTTTGTAGATTACAATGATGTTGGCATCCTTCCAGTCCTGTGGGAGCTTCCCGTGTTCCCAGATGTTATAGATAAGGAGGTGCAGACGGCGCGTGAGGAGATAACCTCCGTGTTTGTAAACTTCTGCAGGGATGCCATCAGGTCCAGCACTTTTGTTGTCCTTAAGGCTCATGATGGCTTGCCTTGTCTCTAAAAAGGACGGTGGGGTGTCGAGGCTCATAATTGGCGGCAGGTCTGGAAGATTGTCCAGAATTTTTGAGTTGACGGGGTTGGTGGTGTTGAGAAGGGTCTCGAAATGGTTTGCCCAGCGAGCAAGGATCTCATGGCGGTCCTTAAGGAGCACAGAGCCATCAGCAGATTGCACTGGAGAAAGTTTTTGCTTTCTAGGGCCGTACAGTTCTTGGATGGCATTGTAGAAACCCTGGGTGTTGTTACAGTCTGCCAGATATTGGATCTCATGTGCCTTCTGCAACCACCAGGTGTCCTCCATGACACGGAGTGCCCGCTGGGTTGCTGCCCTGGGTAGGCCTCTTGACGTAGGAAAAGGCTGACTCACATAAATAAGTGGAGCCGAATAATGCAGTCAAAGAGGTAGCACATTTCCTCATGTTGGGGTACTTTTCCCGTGTAAGTAAGTTACAGAACTGTCCATGAGCCCTGGACTTCAGCAGTGAGAACACTCACAATCTCCGATGTCTTTCCACATTTGCTGGGTTAAATCCTCAGCCATGGCTTCACAGCGCAGACAGCTGCAGAGCTTTGATTGAAGATAATATCTCTGCCTTATTTTTAAAGTCTCTGAACAATGAGTCACCTGCTTCAACGAATGCTTCTTTTACCATCTCTCCGTCTTGGATGGACTTCTTGTTTTGAACGATGATGTGACTCAACGATGCTTCGGTTGGCGGCTTTCGCTTTTGAAGTATGTTGAGTGAAAAATGACTGCTGTCCGGACAACTGGGATTTTAGTTCGTCCACCGTTTTCTTTCTCAGCTGGTTTTTCGGCGTGAAGTCAATGTCGTATTTTCCATGAACAGTCCGAAAATGCCGCTCCACATTTTCCCATTCCGTATGAAAGTAATATGTTTTGATCCAGGTTTCTCACTCATTTGGATCACCATATGTTTTAGCAAGGGCTTAAAATGTGAGGTAATTCGCTGACTAGCTTGTAAATTTTGCTGCGTTTAGCGCCGTTGTTTACGCATGCACGGCGACCTAAAGGTAAAAATTCAGTTCTGAATGGTTGCCCTGTATGTCAATCAAGTGACGGGACGTTTGATAGGCTGACAAATGTTTTTTTTACTGTCACGCTGCGATCGACCAGTACTACCTCCGCGATCGACCGGTAGATCGCGATCGACGTAATGAGCACCCCTGTCTACACATTATAATACCTACCCATCCAACATTATGGGCTTATTATGTTTAAATGTAGATCTACTTTTGGTTATTCAGCAGTCCTTAGTCTCTATTTGGTGTGAGCACTTAGTTTTTGAAGTGATCCCGTGGATTGCTTTTTGTTTTTTCTATATTTAGTTCTTATTAAAAAAATTGCATTTTCTTTTATTTTTTACTTTTCCTAGCTTAATTTTTCACTTCTTCTATGTTCTTTGTCTATTTCTTACTTTTCTCGTCCCTATGTCCCTTTCCCTTCTCTCCCTAAATGCCAGGGGTTTGAGGAACACCTTGAACCGCAAAGCTGTATTTTTGTTTCTCAGAAAATTGAGGTGTGATTTCTTGTTTTTGCAAGAAGCTCATAGTACAACAAATGACGTCAGTCTCTGGAAAAGTCAATGGGGAAGAGACTTATGGGGAGCACACAGGTCGGAAAAAGCAGTCGGTGTCACAGTTCTAAAAGAAAATTTCTCTGGGGAAATTATTGGTGAGGACAGTGACCCAGAAGGTCACTATATCATACTTATGTTGTCAATCTCTGATAAAAATGTTATCATGATTAATATATATGGGTACAATTCACATCCTAAAAATACATTATTGTTCGAAGAAATTGATAAAAAAGTTGAGTACTGGTTAAACAAATATCCAACTGCCTATTTAATTCTGGGTGGTGATTTTAATGTAGTTATGAATAACAAACTAGATCGACTTCCACCACCAAGTCAAGCAGTCTCTAATCTATACATCATCACCTTCATGGAGAAATACAACCTATATGATGTTTTCAGAGAAAAGTTTGCCAGTCTAAAAAACATACTTGGCACTCAAAGGACCTTTCAAAACAGTCTCGACTGGATTACTGGTTGATATCTAAAACAGTCTCTGCGGACCTCGTTGAAGTAGACTACCACCCAGCACCACTGTCTGATCATCAAATAATCACACTTAAGGTAACCTTGACACCAGTTATCAATATCGTAAGGCTTTATGTTGGATGCTGTTAACCCCTGATGAAGTAAAGGAAAATATAAACAGGTTAATAAAGTCTCATTGGGACACAGCCCTTCTTCAAAACTCCGTCAGACCCGAGTGGGAACTTCTAAAGTACGAAATCGGTAAATATAAATACATGAGGAAATATAGCAGCAATTTAGCGAAACACAGAAGAGCGGAAGAGGACGATGTATGTGCTCAAATAATCTCTCTTTCCAGTCAATCAGCAACCCTACCTGAGGATGATCACGCCAAGTTAGCAGACTACCAAAATAAACTTGATGGTATATATAGACGAAAAGCAGAGGGTGCATTTATCAGATCCAGGAGGCGTTGGCTGGAAGAAAGGGAAAAATGCTCATCGTACGTCTTTAACTTGGAAAAATATGAATCTAAAAAACAAACATTGACACATTAAAATTGATCCCTGGTGCATTGCACCAGTGCATTGCCAGTTGCAGATGCAAAGATGGAGATTATACGGATGGAAACAAACAAAGATGAGACACTGAAACAATTGAAACAAATCATCAAAAATGGACGGCCCGAAGTAAAACAAAATTGTTCACCAGATGCAGCAGAATATTGGAACTACAGGATGGAGTTATCTGTAGTCGATGACATCATATACAAAGGCAGTAAGATTGTCATTCCAAAGACTTTGAGAAGTGAAATGCTCAAAAAGATCCATGAAGGACATCTTGGAATTGAAAAGTGCAAGAAAAGAGCACGACAACGGATGTCTGGCCTAGAATGAATCAAGACATCACAGATCAAGTGTTAAGATGTACACTTTGCCTCAAATATCAAGCAAATCAACCGGCAGAACCACTACACCCACACCAAGCACCAGAAAGACCATACCAGAAGGTGGGTGCTGACCTGTTTTCGTGTCAAGGTAAAGATGTTCTTTTGGTCACAGACTACTACTCCTTGTGTCCAGAAGTTTGCAGACTGCAAGTTACAACAGCAGATGCAGTGATAACATGCATGAAGGCCATATTTGCTCGAAACGGGATTGCAAACCAGGTGTTTTCTGATAACGGTCCACAATTCGCCAATGAGAAGTTCAGAAACTTTGCAAAGGAGTGGGACTTTAAACACATAACCTCAAGTCCACATTTTCCACAATCCAATAGTGGAAAGTTCTGTCAAGACTGTGAAACGGCTGATGTATAAGGCAGCAGACAGTGGAACGGATTTCTACCAGAGCTTGCTGATGTACCGCACAACGCCGCTCGAGTGTGGTATGTCCCCGGCCCAGCTACTCATGGGACGTGTGCTGAGATCCAACTTACCCATCCCGGAAAACCTGCTAAAGACAAAGGAAGGTTCTACCATGACAGAGGAACACAGAACCTACCTGAACTACACACCGGTGACCAATTAGGGTACAAAGACAAAAACAGCCACATGGTCACAGAAAGGAACTGTTCTGCATCAGGTCCAACCAAGGTCATACAACATTCAGACAGAGGAAGGTGCTGTTTTAAGAAGAAACCGCCGAGATCTTCTCAAAGAACCAACAATAGCAAGTCAACGAACAGAGACGAACAGAGACTGTTGTGACACCACTAATTCCAGGACATGCTATCCGAAAATCCTCAAGCAAAGTGAAACCACCTGAGAGACTGATTGAAACAATTTAACATGTTTTTCAAATCGTATTTGCATGTTCTACTAGTGATGCCTGGCTTTAGATCAAAGGAGCATGCGCGGTGCTGCAAGTCAGTCTGGGGAGAGCCTATGAGAGCCACACATGTCAATTGCCTTCTCCCTCCAACCAACACAGCCGTCCTAATAAAGAACCTCAACTCTATCCAGAAGTGGTATCATTTACCGAAGCCGCTTACACAAAGCAACACAGTAGTTAGCGTTGTTATATTGACACCATCCTTACTCTGCATGTAGGCGATGACCCGATTTGCCACATCATCCACCATCTCGGCACCTGAGCCCGCAGAGACCCCTGGAGGCCCTGGAGGCCCCGGAGGCCCAGTCAGGTACTGCTTAAAGTTCCCACCTGTATGTCAAAACAGTTTGATGGGATTAATCACTACATAATCACAATGTAGTTATATAAATTGGACCATTGGCAACAAAAAGAACATCTCACTCTGTATGTACTCTGCAATGTATTGGCCCATTTCACTTGAACCCGAAGCACTCCAATCTCTTCCAGGTGGACCTGGCGGTCCAGGAGGTCCGGGTGATCCTCGTCTTGATGTTCCACCTTGTAGAAACATTGATTTTGCTCAAATACAGAAAAATTCTCCGAGTGTACTTCAGCTATTTCTGAGCTCAGATGTCGGCATTTTTCAATGGGTACAAACTATGACTCTTTATAGCACAGGTGTCAAATTCAAGGCCCGGGGGCCAAATCCAGCCCGCTACATAATTTTTTTCAGCTCCCGAAAGCAAATCAAACTTGTCAAGAGTCGCAAGCTTAGATTAAACACTTCAAAACACATGTGTGTTATGTCGTATTAATTGCTAGTTTATGGCAAGCCGTTGGAGTATTTCTTCGACATCCCACCTATGGACTGAATTGTCCACATCCTGGTAAAACAGTTCAACGCACCAGTATAATGTGTAATAATCAACATAAGGTTTTGATATGGATAATATCCACGGTAAACTTCACATAGCAGACATGTATTTGAATTATCTTACCGAGAGAGACTCCAGAGAATCCGGAATCACCTGTGAGAAATGCACAAATGTTTTAGTTTTGATGATCTTTTTGGTGTACTTTACCTCAATACAATGTAGTGGCGGTTTTGACCTAAAAAGAAATAAATAAATAACAACACTTGGCTAAGTCGGCATCACCAATAGTACGTACAAATAATTGCTCTAATTAACAATGCAACTCTTTATTTGAAAACTAAATACAACAGAATAGTTACCACAAGAAGAAGCCTGCATACCACAAGTGGCACTCAGAGCTGAGTTCACTGCCAATATGCAGACTCATTTCTCAAGTAAGTCAAAGCGAAAAAACTGGCTTAACTATGGCTCGTATCTTGGAAAACCATGAAAGTCGATCCATTCATATATCAAGGCGCAACTGTACAACACTGACTGCTTTTACCTGGTTCTCCTGGAGCTCCTGGCAAACCTGGCTGGCCTGTTTCTCCTATAACAAGTCAAATGGGGTGGAAGATGTATTTTTTCATCATGTATTAAATGTAAACCCACCACGTCGTTACAGTACGCGTGTATATCGTATTCATACCTTGGTAACCTCGGAGTCCTCGCTCACCTGATCATGATGATGAGAAACATGTTAGATAGGAAGTATCCTCCTTTCCTCCTCAAATTAAACAGCCATTCACCAATTGCACATCGAGCTGCCATCCACAAATAATTCAACACGGCAACACATTTCTGATGACTCAAAAAGTTATTTTCGCCGAAGCAGTACAGCTTGGTTTGTTGTCAAAAAATAAAAAGAAGGTTGCTTTCCCAGGACAGTACTGTTATACATTAAAAACAGTAATGGCAGGAAGCGGGCAGTTTCCAATGTTGTCTACTAATCGCCCACCAGTTTGTTTGTTTTTTTATTTCCTTGTAAGAATCAAATTTAAACAGGACCCAAAATTACAATGAATTGCATCAGGACACACAGCCGTGAACTAAACCGCAGCACTTGTTTGGAACGTGGCTTAATTTACAAGTATAAGTATACCTTGTGGGCCCTGGGGCCCGGAAGGTCCAGGTGGTCCTGGTGGTCCAGCAAAGAAGGTTCCTGAAACAAAGTAAAACAATGTGTGCGTGTGTGTGTTTGTGCGTGTGTGTGTTTATTGAATAAACAATCACAGGTATACGTGACAAGATTATAATTGAAAATAATCAAATAAATCCTCCACCAACCCGATGAAGGGACGAAATTGCCAGCCTCTCCTTTTGGCCCTGCGGGTCCAGGTGCTCCAATACCTGTAAACACCATTTCAAGTCAAGAATGAATCTAAAATTAAAAAAAAAGTCAAGTCCATGTTTCCGTACCTGGCTCTCCAGGTGGACCTCTACGTCCAGGTAGACCTTGTCTTGAGTCACCTATGGTGATAACAAAAGATGAACCATCATCAATATATCTTCAACTTTGCTTGCAAACACTCATCGCATCCCGTGAACATAAATGATTCAAAGTCAAGACTTTTGACCGTGGTAGAATAAAATAGACGGTTCTGACCTCATATAATTTGGACAATAAATCTTTCAGTGATTATTTAAGACAATTGGAAATACAAAAATAATGTTCTTTTCTAATCTTCTTTTGCTGTCTTTGGTGCAATTCTAAGATAAATTCCATTGATCAATTAATTTAAAAGACAACCGACACCAATGTTTTGTTTCCCAACTGACATCAGAAAAACCTTTTATAGTATCCAAAATACCCAAAACACGCAGTATGATATTTTTAGTCAAATGCAAAACACTAATAAAAATGACTTAAAGTGTCCCAAAACTACTTCAAAATGACGTCAGAAAGTTTCAAGTGTCATTTTCAGAAAGTCCCGCCCCCAGTTCGTGACGTCACGCCAAGACGTCTTGCCTTGCTCGAGAATCAAAACAATAGCTTCAGATTCGGAGAAGATGCTTTGTTGTGACTCATCCAGTTATGAATATGATTGAAATAGTTCTGAAGAGGAAAGCATAAATGTTTGCAATCGATTAAAGAAAGAAGAATCAATTGCTGCTGTGGACTGCAAATTTCCCCATTGCGGGACGAATAAAGGTATTCTGATTCTGAAAGAAGTATTTGCGTATCAATTCGAGCCATCAGCACATTAATGTAGCATCCCAGAAAATGCACAAGATGGCACCCAAGCTCCGTTGGAAATGGGCTGATTTGTCTGCTGGGAATTTGTGTCAACTAGAATCAAATAGTAGTCTTGGTGCAACACACAACGATTCGCCATCGGATTATTCATGTGTTTTCCTTCTAATTTCGCCATCAACATGAAGTTTTCAGATGAAAAAATGCATTGTGTGTCGCTTTGTCGGTCGGGGGCGTTCCAGACATGACATGTCAGTCATCGTCACCAACTCAAAAACAAGACTTCCTGAATATTCAGCGCGAGTCTTAAAACGGAAAATATAGCTATATGCCGTGGAAAATGTTTTTAAAATACACTCAGTAGAAGTCATTTGAAGGGATTTTACACATTATGGACACTACTTGTCCGGAGGTGTCGGTTGTCCTTTAAAACAAGTAAAAATTTTACATCCAGAATAGAGAGACAATAGGAAATGATGACTGGAATTAAAGAGTTTGGAGTGTATAATGCAGGAACAGTATCTTTACAGTATGCCAAATACAAATATTTGCTGATCAGCAAACCCCTTTTCCTATAGAACACTAAGTTCTACAGAGTGGTGTCACAGATAGAGAAAATCACTCCACTTGTAATCCTTTAGATCAGGGGTGGGCACTCCTAGTCCTGGACGGCCACCCTCCTGTATGTTTTCCAAGTCTCCTTGTTGCAACACACCTGATTCAAATGAGCAGTTTCCACGTAAGGCTTCCGCAGAGCTTGGTGATTATCTAATCATTTGAATCAGGTGTATTTGGAGTCGTGTCTTTCCTCGGACGGCCATTTTGGCGGCGAAACCACAAAATGATTACTTGTACGCAACAAATTCATAGCTGACTAGCTTTGAAATCACTCAAGTTAATTCTAATTCATTTGTTCAATTATTGTTCAAGTGAATATAAACAGTTATTGCAAAAACGTTGATTACACATGACAATTTGACATTTCGGTCCAGATGTGACCAAATTAACACGTTATTTCCTCTCGCAAATTAACAAATTGTAACAACGTGCGTGTTGTTACAAAAATACGTACGTAACAACTGTCCCCATAACATCATGGGTATGTGAGTGGTTGGGTTGTTTATTGGGTGGTTGGATGGATGGATGAAAAATCATTTGGTGGAACTCCAAACTGGAACTAAACTTCTTAGGACATTTGACTTTTGAGGTTCTGGACCTACCAGGAGGACCTTGAAGACCTGGAGCTCCCGGTGGCCCTGGTGGTCCCGGTGGGCCCATCACTCCAGCCGATGAAGACAGACCTGTTTGGAAAGAATCGTGAATCTCAGTTCTACAATTGTGACATTCTAATTTTGATGAAGGCTTTGGTGGTACGAGAACCAAGGAAACAGGTGCAGTACTTACTCCCAGTTCGTGTTGAACTAACAGTTTCTGAACGTGTGACGCTGATGCCAGCTTCTCCTCTCTCACCTCTAGCCCCTTTCTCTCCTCGGTCTCCTTTAAGACCTTAACGATTATATCAAAAACCTCTTCTCAGAAAGACAAGGCTATGCTGCAAAGAAATGACTCAACCTTGCCATTGTCTGTCGTCATCTCAAACTTCAGACCATCATTGTATATATATATATTCCAAAGATGTATTGTATTCTACCAGGGTTTCCGGTTGGACCCATGGGACCAGACAAACCAGGAACTCCAGCACGACCTGGAGGTCCAGTTGGTCCTGGTGGTCCTGGGATTGCCACCGTGTCTGAGCCAGCTTGAAACAAATTCAGAGATAGACAATATTTACCGTTTTAAGTTCTTTCTCTTTGCACCAACGTAAAGTCTTACCTGCAGAAATGACTCGACCAGCTGGACCCATTTCACCTGAATGAACAATTTTACATTTCTTTGTCAAAAGCATGTGTACAATTACATACGCAATTCTTCCACACAATAAAGCACCAAAAGCGTTCAATTTATTAAAAAAACGCGCCATTATACCCCTAAGAGAAGAGAGACTGTAACTCTCCTTATATTCCCCAGTGAGCTTTTTCCCCGTTTCTGTTCCAATACCGTCTCGTGGTGATTCTTATCAGGAACCACTTGTAATCGAAAAGGGTTCTGCCTGACATGAACTGACGTGCAGTCGCCAACACACATTCATACAGACAACTACTTTGTGAAGTCTGCGCAGCCATTATGAAGTGAAGATAATGCTAGACCGCTGCATTGTACCAAAAGTTTTGTAACGTTGCCTCATTGACGCAGTCACACAAAAAAATATAAACAGTGTCCATTTTGTTTTAATAAACGTAAAAACGGCCCTCGGTCACACTGACATGACCCGGGAGAGGGAGATTTTAATTTTGTCTTTTACCTTTTTCACCAGGCTGTCCTGGGATTCCAGGAATTCCTGCAGAAATGGATCATTAGCAATCATTAAAAAAATTATATAATTTGGAATTCTTCAGCGGCGGTATTAAGATATATTTCAAACCTGGTGGACCTTGATTTCCTGGAGGACCTGAAAAAATATGTACGTGTCAAGGGAAATGAATTAAAGTGCGATCGTATGGGGAGAAAGGAGCAAGATTCGACAGTGTGGGCACCTGAAAGACCGTCATCTCCAGGAAGCCCAGCTGATCCCCTCGTCCCAGGAGGTCCCATTGAACCGACCTCACCTGCAATTTATACACAGGCTGTTTACCCCTTCGCGAAGAGTGGACACCTCATCATGTTATCCGGTTACAGGGTGCATGAAAGGGTTAAGAAAGGAAAAGGTTTTATTTTTTTGCACCAGCTTCTTGGTAATTTTGGGAACTGAAAAGTATCCATCCATTTATCGATCCGCTAAATCCTCACTGGGGTCACGGGTGCGCTGGAACATATCTCAGCTGACTTTGGGTGCTAGGTGCGGGACACCCTGAATTGGTTGTAAGCCAATTGCAGGGTACACGGAGACAAACAGCCATCCGTGCTCACACGCCTTTCTTGATACTTGCACTATGTACAGTTTTTTTTAGGAAACGGTTTTGCACATTTACAATATACAGTTTACATGTTTATTTTACTATGCTTAGAATCTCTTGTTTTCTATCATTTCACCCCGCCCCACCCACAAATTTCCCCATTGTGGGACGAATAAAGGGTTTCTGGTTCTGATTCTGACTCACACCTCATACAAATTTTGGAGTGATCAGCCTGCAATGCATATTTTGGAAACATGGGAGTACTGGGAGAAAATCCATGCTGGCCCGGGAAGAGCATGCAACCCCCACACATTTTATTTCTTTTTTGATTTTTTTTATTTATCCATTTATTTAATTATGTATCTATTTATCTATTTATGTATGTATGTATGTATTTATCTATTATTTGTGCATGCATGCGTGTGTGTGCGTGTGTGTGTGTGTGTGTGTATGTGTATGTGTGCGTGTATGTATGTTTGTATATATGTATGTATATGTGCGTGTGTGTGCGTGTGCGGGTGGAGGGACGGACGGACGGACGGACGGATGGATGCATTTATTTATTGCTTACCTGCATTTCCCTTGGATCCCTTTTGGCCCTCTCTTCCAGGTTCACCTTTATAAACACATCAGTCAAACCAAAGTCACTTTTTTTCTTGCGACTGATCATTGATATTGCATAATCTTAGGTATCAAAAGATTTTAGTTCATGAATAAATGGGCATAAATGGCCTTACTTAGCTATCCAAACTGAGCATATCGGACATTAGGTGTTCTTCATACTTTTAAAAAACAATGACTTGAGTCACTCAAGTGTTCATGTGCTTCTCGTATATATTTAGCTCCCGAGGTTCTCACAGACGTTCCGTACCTGCTGGGCCACGAGGTCCCCTCTCTCCTAAAGCCCCTTTGATTCCGGGCAATCCCGGTGTTCCTGATGTTTCAGTTTAAATACAAAGTTGTCTTTAGTTTAACACAACACTTGGCTGGTCAAATCATGTTGACAGTAATGACAGATTCGTAGGTTGACGTGAAAGTACTGAAAGGAAAATGAATTCAATATAAGTGCCTGAAGCGAACCTTTTTGTCCTGGATATCCACCGTCACCCTGGGAACCTTTTGGACCAAGAGCACCTGGAGACATTTACAGTTTAATTTGGTTAAATTAGCGATCTAAATCACATATTCTATCAACTTATTGAAAGTCAACAATCAATAAACTATGAATGATGAACTGATCAGAGGCCTTTTGGCCCATCTTGAATGCCTCCGCACATACAGTACTTCCTGTGTAGTTCAAATTATGACTGAAGAACAACTGATGTGCTTCAACTTGGAAAGAGAGTATTTACATTTCCATGACATATTTTTTCATGATTAGTGACTTAATTTATTACTTCATTACGTTCATTCACTGATATTGACATTTCTGCTAACCTTTCAGTCCCGCTTGTCCAGGAGCGCCAATCGGTCCCATATCACCATGAGATCCTGTCCAAGTTGGATTTCAGTATTAACGAGTGGCCACCAAAACATGAAAATGGATGACGATTCAGCCATATTTACCTTTCTCTCCTTTCTGTCCAAAACCAGGCTCTCCTCGGGGGCCTGTTGGCCCATCCAAACCCTTTGGACCTGGAAATCCTTGAAGACCCGGATCACCTATTCACACACAAAGTTTTCGATACTATCTAGGGAAACTAAACAGCTGTTCCCATCCAAAGTATGACCGGTCTGTTGTAATTTTCCTGTAACTCTGTCAACTTAAATACAGTCAAACAAACTTATTTGTATGTTGCATGGTAGTTTGTGTGATTTTCGACATTATTTTATTCGGGCTTCGACAGCAAATCAAGCATGTCAAGTTCCGTAATGCTTGCTAAAGTCCGAACTAAAATTTCAAATTGTCATATGTAAATCACAATAACAGTCATTATTTGGGGTGTATTCTGTCTGTAATATGTGTTGCGGATTAAATTCATTCTAATGGCTTCCCCAAATTCAGAATGACCCTCGATGGGAAACCGTAACTACAACGTGGCACGCGGCAAAAAAGTTGTTTGACACCCTTGCGTTACATGGTTATTAAGCAACGGACCGGAAACCAGGCTGCACATTTTGTTCGTAAGCAAGGTCTCTGCGGAAGTTAGCTTCCCACGGTTCATTGCATGAAGACCTTTTCATAATTTTGTCGCAGATATCCGGTCATTATAATGATGTTTACGTTATAAAGGTGTTCGTTGTCAGTAAACCCGCCAAATGGAAAGAGAATAATGTGAAATCAGCAGTTTAAAATGTGTTACAACGTCATCACAGTTAAAAGGTCAACGGGATGGGTTGAAACAAGGTTCGACTATATGGAAAATACACGTTAAGACTTTCAAATGCTCGTTATGACACATCATATATGACCAAAATTACCTGTGCTGCCCTTTGGACCTCTGGGTCCTTCTGTTCCTGGGTTACCCACCAGTCCAGGAGGACCTGAGGAATGATAGCGTGTTGAACGCATACTCGGCCATCATTCTATGAGGACTGACTCAGCGTGGTGATATTCTAACACCCACTACGTGCCAAGATGACTGAAGAGGTGCGACAAATGTATGCTGTGGTTTCATTTTAGGATGGAAGCAGTCCCCAAGTTTTACCTGGGAGGCCAGGAAATCCAGCATCACCTACCAGAAATAAGACATTAATATATTATGTGGTTCTTTCTAAAACAGTCTTGACCACACAAATGTTTGAGACTGATTAGGGTTTCACCTTGAAGCCCAAGGACACCTGGATCACCTGTGGATCAACAATGCGACTCATGAAGCGCATAAAAATAATTGCGTTCAGATTTTCTTCAGGTGACCCATACCTTTCATCCCAGGGTCTCCTTTAGCTCCTTTCAATGAGTCTACAAATAGAGGACGTTTGATTCACATCAGACCATGGAGCATCATTGCCTCTTTGTTGTAGCGCAATATATTTCGGATGAATTTTCGAACCTCTAAAAGCATCAGAGCGTAGTTCACTTCTGACCAGCTGCTGGACAGTTCTTTGAAAGTCCTCCCCTGAACCTCTTGCAGTCCCTAAACCAATACCGTTATCGGAATAACTCTTGTCCGTGTATTTGGAATCCAGCGGATCAACAATGTTGATGCCAGAGAGCCGACTAGTCCTCGCTGACGCAGCACCGGTGATGGCTTCTACAGCTTCAACTCGCTTCCTGAGACGTTTCACTTCCTCACCTTGAGAGATCAAAATCAAAAATGAGACATGATTGAATTAGGGGGGGGGGGGGGGATAAGATGCAAGTCTTGTCTCACTCAAAGCGATGAGGCCGAAGAGGAGACCGAGAAGAAGGAGGAGACTGAGCAGGATGCCCAGCAGCCACTTCCACCAACTGCAGCGGCAGCAGCGGCTCAAGCCGAAGCACGAGCCGTCGTTGCACATATCTGATGAGTACAAATTCAAAGGAGTCCATTTTGTAAATGAGCACTATATATTATGGAAGACTCAACTGCCAAAACATTTTCCAATCATCTTACATTTGTTTTTATTTTCAAAACTGGGTTCATATCGGCAGAAAAGCTGTGACCAAATTTGGCGAGCTGCACCAACGTTCTTGTTTTCGCTTGCAAGTGAAAAATGGTTTTGCTTGTTTATTTTTGTTTTAATGTCACGACGCAGTTATCTTCGACATGGTACCCGACATGTATCCAATTTGTTTTTCATTTGGAAAGACTCAAAAGTAAGGATAATCAATGTACTGATTGGTAACGATACAGAAAAGTCAAAAAGTAATACATTTTACAAACCAAAGCACACTATGATGTAACAGTGGGACATTTTACTTTACCTGCGCAGCCAACTTTATCTTTTGACCCATATTTTAGTAGTGCAGCTGTGGTAAATAAAACAGGAAGTTACTGACAAAAATAAATCAACCGATCAATAAATACATGGTCTCGTGCCCCGTAATGTAAAGGCTTGACGTACCGTTAGCATCCCTTTCGTCATTCATTGTGCCCATTGAAAACTTGTGTTTCTCTCTCATCAGTGAATCATCAGAGTAGGTCGCTGAAAGAGAACAGAGTACACATAATTCCACTTGGATTGAGTGTTTACCATCTCCATAGTTTATTGTTCTGCATTGCTTAAATATGCTTGCAGTAAGTAATTCTCAAGTCGTACCAGCAGATATTGAAGATGTTGCAGGAGCGGCAGACATGAATTGTTTTCCCGTGTCTTTGGTCATGACGAGTCGCTCTGTTTCCTTTTTGACAGGTGTATTGTCCTTTTCTATCATCGTAAATGTATAATCTTTGCCCAAAGGTTCATCAATAGAAGGACTGCTGGGACGGGCTGCAAGAGAAAGGGATGCAGGTCAAATTTGCAGAATGTAGTTATTTAATACATCTCCAAGAAAGATATGACAACAGACAAACTTGATAAAATGCAAAGAAAGGAGTGGTATAACATATCATTTATATTTTTTTTAAGAATCAAAAAGATCAGCTCTACTGTATCGTAATTTTGACACTCTTATCTGGCATGTCTTTCAAGTCAAAATCAGGACTGTATTCTTCTTTTCCTTTCGGCTTTTCCCCTCAGGGGTCGCCACAGCGAATCAATGTCCTCCATCTATCCCGGTTTTGTGCATCCTCTTCTCTCACACCAGCTACCTTCATGTCCTCTTTGACCACATCCATAAAGCTCCTCTTGGGTCTTCCTCTCGGTCTCCTGCCTGGCAGTTCAAGACTCAGCATCCTTCTCCCGATATAGTCACTCTCTCTCCTCTGGACATGTCCAAACCATCTCAGTCTGACTTTCTCTGCAAAGCCTCTAATATGAGCTGTCCCTCTAATGTACTCCTTCCTGATCCTATCCAACCTGGTCACTCCCAAAGAAAACCTCAACATCTTCAGCTCTGCTACCTCCAGCTCTGCTTCCTGTCTTTTCTTCAGTGAAACTGTCTCCAGTCCAAACATCATGGCTGGTCTCACCACTGTTTTATACACTTTTCCTTTCATCCTAGCTGAAACCCTTCTAGCACACATCACACCTGACATTTTTCTCCAGCCGCTCCAGCCTGCCTGGACACGCCTCCTCACCTCTTTTCCACAGTCTCCATTGCTCTGGACAGTTGACCCCAAGTACTTAAAATCATCCACCTTCTTTATCTCTTCTCCCTGTAGCATCACTCTTGCACTTGGATCCCTCTCATTCACACACATATATTCCGTCTTGCTGTGACTGATCTTCATTCCTCTCCTTTCAAGGGCATATCTCCACATCTCTAGTTTCTCCGCCACCCGTTCCCAGTTCTCGCTACAGATCACAATGTCATCTGCAAACATCATGGTCCAAGGAGATTCTTGTCTAACATCGTCTGTCAGCCTGTCCGTCACCATAGCAAACAAGAAGGGGCTCAGAGATAACCGCTGGTGGAGCTGTGGGTAATAAATTACCGACTCTCTAAGGTACAACATCAAGCCCAGCGATCTGGAGTCTTCTGCAGCTAACTGACCCTTATGGCATTCCTTATGCCACGAAAGTGTGGCACACCTGGAAGATAAACACACCCAGTGGAGGATGGTGTGGCGTCCGTAAAGACACTTTTGTGCTGTTCCAGTGGCACCTCGGCAATCTGATCCGGGCCTCACATGTCCTGAATGTGGCAAGATTTGTGGCTCCGGAATCGGGCTTCACAGTCACCTACGGTGGCATAGTCGCCAGCAACGATAACCACTGTCCAATACACCACAGGAGAAGGAACCTATGTCATCTTTGACTCCGATGGACTCCCAAGGAGGAGGAAAGTGTGTGTGTGTGTGTGTGTGTGTGTGTGTGTGTGTGTGTGTGTGTGTGTGTGTGTGTGTGTGTGTGTGTGTGTGTGTGTGTGTGTGTGTGTGTGTGTGTGTGTGTGTGTGTGTGTGTGTGTGTGTGTGCACGCGTGTTTGTGTATGTGTGACAGCTATGAAATTCTCTGCAATGTTGGTGTTAAAATGATGAATTGTTCATCTTTCTCGCGGTTCCAGCGAGACTTCTGTGAATTTGACTGAATCACACAAGCACTTTAATCCCACCAGGTTAGCTTTGCAATTATTGTGTTTATCCCACGCAATTCCTACGTGAGAACTTGTTCAAAGTGTGTGCTATTTGCCACCTTGGAGAATGCAATGACTGAGTCGTAAGTTAACCACGACGTGTTTCGCCATATTATTTTCCACAGACATTTGTTGCAAGATAACTGCTGCGGCACGAGCAGCCCGTAGCTCGCATCGACTTGCTGACCACCGTGTCACATTGAAGTTTCGAACAGTGTCCACCGTTCAACTGTTGCTAACCCCAAAGCATCTGTGAATCTAACTTTTGGGATTCCTTGGGTTTTAATGCGGCTAAAGTTGCACACCACTAAGCATGTCCAGTTTACAGGAGTACCCATGGTGCCTTTCCTTTACGTGCTCTGTTTTTGTAAATGCTGTAGTTGTTCCTAACTTATGGGTTTATTGTCACAAGCCCATTCTTTCCCAAAGTAGCACGAACCACTTCATGATTGCTATAGTGGCTAAAGTATTATTATTTATTTAATTTCGTTCGGTTTTAGTTTTAATTGTGTAGTTTTGTTTTGTACAGTGTTATGATTTTGTTTTTCTGTGTCACCAGCAGGCGGCAGAGGAGGGCCTTCCCTTCAGTATTGAAGTACTGACTGTCAAAGAGCCTTCTTGATCTTGACTCATGAGTTTGTCTCCAAGTGTTGAACTGATAGATTTATGCCACATAGCTTCTTGCCTCATTTTTTGCATTTTATTGTGTCAATGGATGGATGGCAGGATGTCCTCGATTTTGTGTCCGTAGAGGTTTGGCTTATTTTTTTGTAACAAGTTATTTGTATTGTACTTTCTTTGGCTTTTGCATCTCTTTTTGGTTTTGATTGCATCACTGTCACATGTTGTACTTTATTCAGCCTTGCACACAAACTGCATATCTCGTCATGATTTTTTTTACCTGTGGTTGTGCTGATTGGAGGGTTCGAGACATTTTTTTGCACTCCATAAACTGAGGGAATGAAAGAAATAATGACATTGTGATATAAGGGAAGTAGTAAGGATGTAATAAAAAACACGAGTCTTGAAAATTGCTTTACCTATTTCAGTGTTCCTTCCAGCCGGAGAGATGGTAGCAGGAGGGCTAGCGGTACTGATGAGGTTATTCTGAACACCATACACTGGCACTGATAGACCCAAAATAATCACAAACACATTCAGCAATTGGTCTTATACTTGAAATTCTTGGTCTCGAATGAATTATGACAGAATGTTCACCAGAAAGACTGACCGGTGCTGCTGACAGTTAGTCCACTGTGTACAGGGGGAGGGCTAAAGGCCATATTCTTCTGAACACCGCCTCCGCCTCCTGCTACTCCCCTTCCTCCTCGCCCACCTCCTAGATTTACCAATATCAAACAACTGATCAGATCCTGTTAATTACAGTAAAATACCTCGACACACAGAGGACATTCATCCCAGATGCATTATACTTCAGACGTGGATTATTTTGTAGAACAGAAAGGTCTGACCCAATTTAAAAAAAACATATTTTCAAAAATGAGGCACTGAATTCAGGCCAGTTTAGGGGTAATGGTGAAAATGTCAACGTGCAGAGATACCTGTTATAAACCTTCTGCGTATTTATCACATGGGATGACTCTTAACGTGTTAATAGTCTATTTCAAGAGTGGGACAGTTATGCACATATGTTATGTTATGCACATACACATGGATAGCCACATGGATATGTTATTTGACTGACCTGAGTGGTAAATGGTAGATGTGGTGCTTAAGTTGTTAGGACTTGTGTGGTAGCTGTAAGTGCTGTTCACACTTCCAGGCCAAACACCACCATAGTGATCTGGAGCAGGGGACAGACCTGGCATGGAGATGAGAATTCATAAGCATACGAACTCTTACGATTTATACTATATTTTTTGAATTGCAAAACCATAACAAGATGAAGGGGCAAGCAAACGTATTGAGTGTCCTCCCCTGAATCACAGAAAAAAAAGGCTGACTTGTGAAATGAATGTAAAATGTTTTGGTCACAGAAAACCTGGTTTTGAGATATCCGTTCCCTTCCTGGTGTCCAGACTGGTCATTTTAGGAATAATCAATGTGTTGTTGGTCGACTGAATAGTGCTGGTGCTTTCAGGTGCAATCCTAGCGTCCACACTGGGCTTCCTGGGGATGAGCAGGGAGTTGTTCGGAGACTGAATGGTCCTGTTGCTCTCAGACAAGGTTCGGGTTTCTACAATGCCCTTTTTAGGAATGGGCAAAGAGTTGTTTGTGGACTGAATGGTGCTGGCGGTCTCAGACACTGTTCTTGTTTCCACGGTGGCCTTCTTCGGAATGGGCAAAGAGTTGTTTGGAGATTGAATGGTACTGCTGCTCTCAGACTGACTTCCCCTCAGCAGACGCTTCACATCATCCAGTTCAGTCCCTGCCGAGTGCATGTCAGTCAACAAATAGGAAAAGAGCACAAGTGACCGTGTTGTATCGGTGGCCATGACCTTCACATGAACACCGGTAACTCACAGCTTGCTGAAGGAGAAGCACTTTGAAGCCTGGCTCGAATCTCACTCTCTGAAAGTGAAAACATCCCAAATTGTTTGAATATTATCTTAACCTTCATATTATGTTGAAAAAAAATCATTTCGATTATATAGTGGGTCATTTTTACCCATATGTAAAAATCCACACAAAACAGTCAAATAAGATGTGACATCAGCAACAACTGTTTCTGAGATGTAACAGCCATACTTGAAAAGAGAAACAACATATTTTCTATCCCATTAGGATATTTTAGAACTGTTTTGAAGAAAGGAAAAGGAAAGGATATCCAGTGCTTTAGTCACCACAAAAATGGAAACGGCTGTGCCTCACCTCTCCTCATGGAAATATCAAATGACAAGATAAATTAAAGGGTTATATTTATTTAGTGATTTGTACTTTAACATTCTTTTCCATTTAACTTCACCATTTTTTGATTTTTTTTTCAAAGTCGCTGAATTTTCACATTTACCATTCAAATACTAAGTCGAGACGAGCGGTGAGGCACCAGCCGCCTGAGCCTCACCGTGGATTGTGCATTCACTAGGCTAACTGTGCTGGCTTTCTCTGCAGTGAGACCGCATTGCTGTCCCTCTGCATATCGCTTTTAAAGTGTTCAAACACTTTTAGTGTATGAACTAAATTTCTACAGTTTAGCTTGTGTATATAATGTACAGTCACTGTACATTATAAACACTGTACTACAGTGTTTATTTGTATTTTATTTTTATCAAAACTGTGTGCATAGGTGAGGCAACAGTTCTCCTCCCTCATGATAGGGGGCGCTGGTGATTGCAGATTCTTCTTGCGACTCCTCGGCTGCAGAATAATAGAATTAGTGACAGCAAGATACAGTAAACAGTTAGCAAGTTAAGTGCAGCCATCCACTCATTTTTTCGTGTTGCTTGGCCTTATTTTCAGAATGGAGGATTACATATCTAAATTTCAATCGAAGCAGGAGATAATAATTAAAGAAAGAGCAACACCGGACTGTATAGCTCACAAACGGTGAGGGATGAATAAATCTCCTGGACAGCTTCTCAGCTTTTTGGCCAAGAAGGATCTGATTGAAACTATTCCTGAAGCGACAAAGTGGCTCCAGCTCGTGCTCACTGTTCCAGCTACTCCAGCATCAGTGGAGCGCTCATTCTCAAAAGACTGAAAACTTACAGTCGGAACAGGACTGATCAAGGACGACTTCCTACACTGGCAGTGATCTCCATTGAGACAGAGAGACTAAAGAGTTAGATGTTTCTGTTTAACCTAGTAAGTAGTTTCATTGTCAGGTCTCCCAGGCAGGTGACACGCAGAGCTTGATCATGGCGTGGAGTCAGTCTAGCAATTCATTCTTCGGTGCACAGGCACGCCCGGCCCACGCCGGGCGTTGGACGGAAGTCACAGCAATGAATTGCTCGACTCAGCCCGGGGAGAATGTGCAAACTCTGAACCCATGGCCAATGAAACGTGAAGCCCACGTGCTAAACACTCGACTACCGGACCGCCAAAATAGCAATAGTTTAAGCTAAATCTGCGGCCACTTAAAGGACAGCTGATGTTCATTTTTTCATTACTATTAGTAATCCAGGCATTACTTGGCAAAGATCGCCTGTGGAGTAAATATACAGTAGTATTGTTCCATCTTCTGTTGAAATCAGTGAACGAGTACTAATTGTTTTGTTCAGACTCGCTGGTCGCTGATTGGTCCTCCAAAATCCGGGTCACGTAAGGCCTGCGTTTTACTGGTCTATAGTCTACCTCATGAGTTGTTGTCCACCTTCTTCCATATAAAATCCAAACCATTGAATTAAATTTTCTTTTTTTTCCCCACCTACAAACACATTACTGCTTTCTGAAGCGCATGTATACCTCGACTGTGAGATCTCCCTCGTGTGGTGGAACCTGCCGTTGCCTTTGAGGAGCCTTAGAGAAAAGAGAGATTGGCAGTTTGATTACATTAGCAGCCACCTCGGAGTTTTAATTAAGTGATTCAGTGTGACTCACCATACTCCTTCCTGGAATACTCGGGAGATGAGTCTGTGCTTGAACTCCCTGAAACATGTCCACACATCAAATGTGTCTGTTCATCATCTCTTCTTCAATTAAATAGCTGATGTATGAAGTGATTAATCTTGAAGAGAATGCAAAATATGACTAACCGTCAAAAACATCGGTGTTCTTTTCCCCCATGGACACCATGAGCTTCCGATCCTTCAGAATAGGAGAGGATGCTGTGTAGGTTTTGGACACCTTTGTAAAGGTGACCGTACCTGGGCTCCCTTCTCTCTTCTCGTCAACAGTCACAAACCCAGACGACATGCTGGAGGACCCTAAGCCGGAGCGTAACCCCGCCCCTGAACTCATGAGGCTACTGGATTCCTTCCACCTGGTGAGTCAGCCAACAAAGGTCCTTAGGTGATGACTTCGCCTCAGGTGCCTTTGCTGATCCAAATAGAACTGGTTCTGCTTTAACAGAGAAGAAACGGTTACCTTGGGGGAAAAATAGGATACAATGTTCCATCATGTTTTTATTTTTTGATTCCACCATTGACAAGACACAGCCCAAGGGTGAGAATGACTGATATTGTACTTATTTGCCAATGTCAAGTTCAAACAAGCACTGTTAAAACCAGCTAATAGCCATGTTTTAAAACAACACCCTTTTCTTTGTTTTCTAATTCTTGTCTGGTGTGCCGAAACGCGCTAGGCTAGTTGAAAGGATCTTAGGTTTCCAGAGTCGTCGATGTAAGTTCAAACACAAAAGTATCTACCAGGGGGAAGAAGTGCATTAATTCCCAGCCAAAAACACATTTTGCTGCTCATTCACAAGGATGTGGACAGTAAAATTAACAACAGGTCTTGATCCATGATAATGCAAGACTTCTCTTGACAAAAAAAGGTTACGTTTGCTTGTAATACACAGTGTCTACAGTGTCATACAATGACAATCTAATTCTTTTGAACAGAGATCAAAAGCTTCAACAATGATTGTTCCTTGAAAGCTGAAATTATTTAAAACCAATCTCATTTGGGATATTATTGATATTCTCTGAGACGGTAAATCCGAAAGAAATGACACAAAAGTGTATGTCATGGTGAAACATGGGTGGCAAGGCTCAGTGGTAGAGTCGTCGTCTCCCAACCCAGATGTTGAGGACTCGGCCCCCTGACCTTCCCAACAAAGTGAGGTTGAAGAGGATTTGATGCCGTGTCATCCTCAAGTAAATGTGGAAACTGTACTTTGAGTACCAAAATAAAATTTTGCTGGTAGCTCTGGGCTAATATATATATATATATATCCCTACTGTCCAAAGGTGGCGGTGCCAGTCCTCTGCTATGATAAGTCCCTGCACTAAGGTTGGGGAAGCAGAGGACCATTCCCTGAGGCTGCAGAAATTACTCCTATTGTCCTGACTGATTATGGTCTATGACTGGCCTGATTGCCCCATTAACTCTGGTATCACCTCATCAGCATGACTAAGCCTACGTGGTAATGATCTAGTGGGCAGTACATATGCACCTAAAAGCTAGCAACCACTCATTTGATGACAGTGAGGTTAAAATCTTAGCGAAAGAAAATAGATGGTTTGAAAGGGGAGTGAAAGAAGCTATTTTTATAAAACAGCAAAACCCTTCACTAAATTGTATATTCTCTCTCTCTCTCTCTCTCTCTCTCTCTCTCTCTCTCTCTCTCTGTGTATATATATATATATATATATATATATATGGACTGGAAACCCTAAGGTCAAAATGGGATACACCTCCCAAGGTAGTAGAGAATTACTGAGCAAAGATCCTGTGGGACTTCCAGATACAGACCGACAAGATGGTAATGGCCAACCAACCAGATATCGTGGTCATAGATAAAGGGACAAAGGAAAGCCGTTGTCGTGGATGTAGCGGTCCCGAGTGATGGGAACATCAGCAAGAAGGAACATGAGAAAATCGAGAAATACCAAGGGCTCAGAGAGGAGCTGGAGAGAGCCTGGAAGGTAAAGGTGACAGTCGTGCCTGTGGTGGTCGGAGCACTCGGGGCAGTGACCTCCAAACTGGACGAGTGGTTGCAACAGATCCCGGGAACAACAACGGATATCTCGGTCCAGAAAAGCACAGTGCTGGGAACAGCACGGATACTGCGCAGAACCCTCAAGCTTCCTGGCCTCTGGTAGAGGACCCGAGCTGAAATGGGGGACAGACACCACCCATGGGGGGTGAGACGAGGATATATATATATATATATATATATATATATATATATATATATATATATATATATATATATATATATATATATATATATACACAGTAAAGTCTCGTTATATCGATATTCAAGGGAGTCGGAAAAAATATCGATATAACCGGGACTATCGATATATCCGACCCTGTTTGCATGTAATTTTCTCCGTGCGTGCATAGAAATAGTATCGATATAACCGGGATTATCGATATATCCGATATCGATATAACGAGACTTTACTGTATATATATATAGACACACAGTGGAACCTCGGTTTTCGAACAACTCAGAGTTCGAACAAATCAGAGTCCAAACAAAAAATTAGAGAAATTCTTGTTTCGTAGTTCGAACAAAAATCGGAGTTCGAACGCCGGTACGACGCGTGAGTGGGAGTGGGATGATGAGTGACGTACGGGTGTAGATCGCACTCTTCGTGACCAACTGTTGTCGCGTGCGGATGTGCCGTGTTTTGCTCTCGCGTTTAATATAGGTGTACGAAGTGTTTTAGCCCCTAATTATGCCTCCAAAGAAAGTCAGTGCAAGCAGAAAAGCTGCTACAAGTGAAAAAAGAAATTGCATTTAAGAAAGAAATAATAGCAAAATATGAAGGAGGTGTGCGAGTGTATAATCTGGCTAGGGAATACAGCATGGCGAAATCTACGATCAACCTTCCACAAAAGGTAAAAAATCCTATTCATAATTATTTTCTTTATGCTTTTTTTATTTTCGCGTTCATGTTATCGTAATCTTTCGTACAGAAGATTACGATAACGCGAACGTACGATTAGCCTGGGTTACATTTTTGTTTATGGTATTTATGTCTTTGCCATTTTGCTTAACATTTTCTGAGATATACATTGCTTTTTATGTGTTGGTCATCATTTTAATGTGCAATTTCATGCATAAAATAATGTATAAAATACTAAAAAGTTACACATTCAGGGCGTTGGAACGGATTAAAACGATTTACATGCAAATAATGTAAATCGTTTTAATCCGTTCCAACACCCTGAATGTTTAACTTTTTAGTATTTTATATATATATATATATATATGTACCAAGAGGTACATGCAGATAACCATACCTGAAGCACTCGAAACTGCCAAACAAAGGCTCCAGGCCTTGGCCAGTCGCCTAAAGAGGTACACGAAAGAGAATGAGGCCAGAAGAATAAACAGGCTGTTCGCAACACAACCTGCGAAAGTGTACGCTCAGTGGCAGGGTTCTAACAGGAGAGCAGACCCTCCAAGGCTGGAAACTGAAAGATACTGGAAAGGCATATGGGAGAAGGAGGTCGCACATAACAGCAGTGCACAATGGCTGGTGACTCTGAAAGAGGAGCACAGCAACCTCCCTGAACAGAACCCAGTGACCATCACAGCGGCAGATATACAAGGAAGAGTCTCAGGTATGAAAAACTGGACGGCACCAGGCCCGGATATGGTCCACACCTACTGGCTAAAGACACTCACAGCTCTCCACGAGCGCCTAGCAGCACAAATGAACCAGCTGCTGATGGATGGGACTCACCCAGGATGGCTAGCCAAAGGGCGAACAATCCTGATCATGAAGGATTCCTCAAAGGGTGCAGTTCCTTCCAACTATCGGCCAATAACCTGTCTCTCCACAACATGGAAGCTCATGTCAGGCATCATTGCGGCTAAGATAAGTGGACACATGGATCAATACATGAGCAAAGCACAGAAAGGCATTAGTAGAGATACTAGAGGTGCCAAACATCAGCTGCTGGTTGACAGAACAGTCGCTCAAGACTGCAGGTCCCGACATACCAACCTGTGCACAGCCTGGATTGATTACAAGAAAGCATATGACTCGATGCCACACACATGGATCAATGAATGCTTGGAGTTGTATAAGGTCAACAGGACCCTGAGAGCCTTCGTTGCAAACTCGATGAGGATGTGGAAAACCACACTTGAAGCCAATGGCAAGCCACTAACGCAAGTGTCCATCAAATGTGGCATATACCAAGGTGATGCACTCTCCCCACTGCTGTTCTGCATAGGACTGAACCCCCTCAGCCAGATAATCGCCAAGACAGGCTATGGATACCGCCTCAGAAATGGAGCTACGATCAGTCACCTCCTCTACATGGATGACATCAAGCTGTATGCTAAGAGCGAAAGGGACATAGACTCCCTGATCCACACAACCAGGATCTACAGCAGTGATATCGGAATGTCATTCGGGCTGGAGAAATGTAGTCGGATGGTGACAAAGAGGGGCAAGGTAGTCCACACTGAAGGGGTCTCACTCCCTGAAGGAACAATAGCAGACATTGAAAACAGCTACAAGTACCTCGGTATACCACAGGCCAATGGCAACCTCGAATTAGCAACAAGGAAAGCGGCTACGACCAAATACCTCCAGCGGGTGAGGCAAGTCCTCAGAAGCCAGCTCAATGGCAAGAACAAGACCCGGGCAATAAACAGCTATGCCCTGCCAGTGATCAGACACCCTGCAGGAATAATAAGGTGGCCAAAGGAAGAGATTCAGACCACGGATGTTAAGACCCGAAAACTCCTCACCATGCACGGAGGGTTCCATCCCAAGTCCAGCACCCTGAGACTGTACACAAGCCATAAGGAAGGAGGCCGGGGACTAGTGAGTGTGAGAGCCACTGTCCAGGATGAAACATCCAAGCTCCATGAATACATCAAAGAGAAGGCTCCAACGGATGATGTACTCAGAGAATGTCTCAGTCAATGGGGAACAGAGGATGAGGTGCTGGAAGAGGGACAATCATGGGAGGAAAAGCCCCTACACGGGATGTACCACCGAACCATAGCAGAAGTGGCAGATGTCAAGAAGTCCTATCAGTGGCTAGAGAGGGCTGGACTAAAGGACAGCACAGAGGCACTCATCCTGGCTGCCCAAGAGCAGGCCCTGAACACCAGAGCCATAGAGGCAGGGATATACCACACCAGACAAGACCCAAGGTGTAGGTTGTGCAAAGAGGCACCTGAGACAATCCAACACGTAACTGCAGGGTGTAAGATGCTGGCAGGGAAAGCCTACATGGAGCGCCATAACCAGGTGGCTGGCATAGTCTACCGAAACATCTGTGCGGAGTATGGACTGGAAACCCCAAGGTCAAAATGGGAAACACCTCCCAAGGTGGTGGAGAATGACCGAGCAAAGATCCTGCGGGACTTCCAGATACAGACTGACAAGATGGTAATGGCCAACCAACCAGATATCGTGGTCATAGATAAAGGGGAAAGGAAAGCCGTTGTCGTGGATGTAGCGGTCCCGAGTGATGGAAACATCAGAAAGAAGGAACATGAGAAAATCGAGAAATACCAAGGGCTCAGAGAGGAGCTGGAGAGAGCCTGGAAGGTAAAGGTGACAGTCGTGCCTGTGGTGGTCGGAGCACTCGGGGCAGTGACCCCCAAACTCGACGAGTGGTTGCAACAGATCCCGGGAACAACATCGGATATCTCGGTCCAGAAAAGCGCAGTGCTGGGAACAGCACGGATACTGCGCAGAACCCTCAAGCTTCCTGGCCTCTGGTAGAGGACCCGAGCTGAAATGGGGACAGACACCACCCATGGTGGGTGAGTCGAGGATTTATATATATATATATATATATATATATATATATATATATATATATATATATATATATATATATATATATATAGGACCAGAGCGACCAGCAAAATTTTAGTTTGTCGACAAAGCCTCTTGGATGAGAAGCGGAACGTCCGACACGTTCAAAGTAGTACAGATGGCGGCTGAAGCAACCTTTCCATCAATGGACCACTCCTGTAAGACTGAGAGCTTACAAAGACATAAGGCCTTTTCCTTTTTAAGATGAGAGGAAAGGACTTATTGTTGTTGGTGTTGCATTTGTTTTGGCTGTTATCATATAAAAGCTACATACTGAACCTTGATACTTACAATATTTTTTTCCGCACGATAAAGCACTCCTATAAGTACTTAATTTTCTCAAAAGCTGACAGTGCGTTTTATAATCTAATGTGCCTTGTATATTGATCAATAGTCTGAATATCTTGGAGATATTGTTTCAAATATGCTCTAAAGTGCTTTGTTACACCCGCAGCGGTTGTGTAAGTGCGATATAAATGCATTGTATTGTATTCACTTTAGTGTAGCTCCATCTCGTGCGACCATAACACGACAAAGCCACTCTTGTGGCTTCTATTCTATGCGCCTGGTAATGCAGCGCAGCCTATATTAGAAAACCACATTAAAATCTGTCATTCATCGGAGGTGTTTCTTTGAATGCAAAACAGCTCAGTGTGGAAAATACAGTAATTATTATTACATATGAACATAATTTGAATTCTAGTCCAGCATTTGTTTCCAAAATCCTAATCACAATTTATCAGACACGATTGCTCAGATGATACGAAGATACACTCCAGCAAAGGAAAAGCCCCTCCACATTCACTTTGATTGTTTTGTTCTATCAATTATTTAGCTCACTCCTGTTGTCATGTGTGCAAATAAACATAGTTATCACATTTCTCAAGCTGCCCTCCAACTCTTTTAGACCACTTGTCCGCCAATCAATGGCAATGCACTTTGGAAGACAGACACATATTTATATTCGGATTGCACTTTCCCTGGTAAAAAGTGAGATGAAGCAGGCGGACAAAATAGTGGGAGGAAAGAAAAGGGTGAATTCATATTTGAAATATAGCATCATATCAATTTTAAAACAACACTGAATAATACCATCAGCATCCGAGGGATTTTTTTTTTTCACTTTTGGAATCATTTCCAGACCGATGTCACAATACTTCTGATGTGTTTGTGACTCCAGGGTAAAGGTTTTTCAGTCGGGAACGTGCTCCGTGTTTCAAGCTGGAAAAGGGTGCGGCTTTTTGTTCACTTCAGAAACGTGCATTAATTTAAACATGATCACACACTACAGTAAAGTCTCGTTATATCGATATCGGATATATCGATAGTCCCGGTTATATCGATACTATTTCTATGCACGCACGGAGAAAATTACATGCAAACAGGGTCGGATATATCGATAGTCCCGGTTATATCGATATTTTTCGGACTCCCTTGAATATCGATATAACGAGACTTTACTGTATTTGGCAATGAGTGTTGAAACATGTCTGACTTTTTGAGTTTCTGTCTAACCGAGAAATATGACTACGAAACACACATTGTTGTTTTGCCTTGTTTTATTTTTATTTTGTCAAAGGTGTTTTTTTTTTTTAAATTTAAGTTAATTCCATATGCATGATGGGCTTTGTGTGCACATATACAAGAACAAAATTCCCTTTCCTTCGGATTCTGGGGTTTTATATCTTCATTTGTGCTAACGTCAAGTTATCAGAGTAAAACTCAAAATTTGCCTGACTAGACATGTACCATATGATATGAAAAGAAATGTTGCTGCTCTATCATTTAACAATTTAAAAAAGCCAAATGAAGATCCTTTCAACATTTGTACAATCGGGATTTTCATCTTTTTTATTTCAATGTCTTTGTCCCCAAACATCAAATCCTCATTCACCAGAAAGTATGACCTGTGTGCTATCATTTTGGTTCATTGTAAAACTGTTGATTTGATGATACTATATTGTGAGTTATAACAACTTAGTCCACAACAAAGTCACTCACATGCATAAATCTCCATTAGCCAGAAAAGATGTAAATATGAGCCATTGCTCTCAGAGTTTGCGAACATTTTGAAAATAAATATATTGTTTTGTTTTTTACGTGTCATTCGAAATGAGCTAAACTGAGTTGATAGACTCCAATATGATATGCCGCTGTGTCTCTTTCGGGTTGGTCAATTGAAATAAAACCAGCACAATTGTAACATGAATTTTCAATTTATTGGGGCTGCAATTATTTCATTGCAGCAAGGTTTTTGTACTTCAGAAACAACAGAAGTGCAGTCACTTGTTTCTATATGATTAATAATGATTCAGGAAAGAATAAAAGAAACCCCACACTTACCTCTCAATATTCTTTTTCCAACAAATGATATCGAATAATCCGCTCCGGTATTAAGTGCAGGTGCTAAAATAAAATGCCGTGCCGTTCCTTGCAAATGTCTGGTGATTGTATGTATAAGTTGTGTGACTCATACCTACATCTGACAAGTTCGAACAAAGTTGGCACGGGGGCGGTTACTTCACGAGCACAAGAAAAATAGCCCCGGGCCCAAATATTGAGAGCAAAATGTTAGTTTCAAGGAAGTGAAAGTGAGTAAACATCGTAGGTCTGTGATTACATGAGATTTGGAAAACAAATATAGATGAAGATTCTTTATCAATCAAGCAAAGCATGCAGTTTTTAAAAGCAAAGGTGGGGATTCAGAATCAGAATCAGAATCATCTTTATTGCCAAGTATGTAGAACACACTGCACTCGTATCATCATCCAAAAATTGCCAAGTGGCACTATGCACTTCCATTTGGGCTACTGTTGAAAGAGTTCCTTGAAGAGAATCCACTAAGGGGAAGAGGTGTATGGACTCACCAAAAACCTATTTTGCTGGTGTCAATCGTAAAGGTCATTTCACCACTCTACATGGATGTTTCAATTTCTAATTTAAACTCCTTACGGTGGGAAAAACATCACGTGCAGCTACATCATTACACTTTTCAAAAGAGGATTTTGAGGCACGTCCAAATTTTACACCTCATAAGACATTGGAGGATTTCATTTGTTTATTTGGGCCTCCTCACGGTAGTGAGGCGTGACTTGTCCACGCACTTCCACCAAACCGAGACGACTGTGCTTCTTGTTTACCTTTTCCAAAATCAGCATCAATGCTTTCAACAAAGTACAACAGATGCGTCACCCGTCGTTGCCAGAACATGTCATCTCTAAACCATTACATTCATTCTGAATCTCCAAAGTAAATATCATCCATCTATGCATTTTCCAGACCGCTTTATGCTCATTCGAGTTGTGGGGTGTGTTGGAGCCTATCCCAGCCGTCTCCGGTCACGAGGTGGGGGACACCTTGAATTGGTTGCCAGCCCATCGCAGGGCACACAGAGACAAACATCTGGTAAATTTGGTGTACAATTTCATTGCTTTGCGGATGACACCCAGCTCTATCTCTCCAGCAAACCTGACGACTCTCCACCTCCACCTTCTTCTCTTTCACTCTGCCTCTCTGAAATTACATCCTGGTTTATCAATGACTTCCTCAAACTTAACAGCGAAAAAAAAACTAAAATTCTCCTCGTTGGTACCAAATCCACCTTGAGCAAAGCTAACAGTTTTTCTCTCACTATCGACAATTCGACCGTTTCTCCGTCCCATCAGGTGAAAAGCCGAGGTGTCATTCTTGACCGCACACTATCTTTCCACTCCCATATAAATAACTTAACCCGGTCTGCGTACTTCAACCTACGCAATATCAATCGTCTTCACTAGTCTGTCACTCGTCACCACTGCTATCCTCGTTCGTAGTCTTGTCACCTCCCGGATTGACTATTGCATTTCACTTCTCCTTGGTGTGCCTCAGAAACTTCTCCACAAACCTCAACTAGTCCAGAATTCTTCAGCCCGGATCATCACCAGAACCTCATCCTTTCACCACATCACCCCCGCCCTCCAAGAGCTCCACTGGCTCCCCCTCAAATATAGAATCAACTTTCAAATGATTTATACATTTAAACCTTGCCCCGCCATATCTATCTGACCTTCCCTCTGACGTTCCCTCAGATCTTCTTCCTCCCTTCACCTCTGTGTGCCCCACCCCCTGCCCGTCTCACCATGATGGGGGACAGAGCTTTCAGCTGCTCTGCCCCCAAACTCTGGAACTCACTTCCTCCCAACATTCGTAACATCGATTCTCTTCCCACCTTCAAATCCCATCTCAAAACCCCCCATATTCTGTGTAGCTCTATCTCTTGTTTGTATTTATCATTGTATTTCATTTGTTGTATTATATTTGTAATTGTATTTTATTTATTATAGTATTTATGCTTGTCTGTGACTGTAAAGTGTCCTTGAGAGCTTTGAAAGGCGCTTACAATAAAATGTATCATTATTATAAGCAACCAGTCACTCTCACACTTGGGGACAATTGAGAGTGTTCAATCATGCATATTTTTGGAATGTGGGATGAAACCGGAGGACCCGGAGAAAACCCACGTGGGCCCAAGGAGAACATGGAAACCACACAGTGAGGCCGGACCGTCTCGAACTCACGACCTGTGCACTGTGAAGCCAGTGTGTTAACCCCTCGACTACAGAGCCTCCTAATATAAAAACATCACGTTATTCAATATGTATCAGTATTCCGATAAGATAAGATAAGATAAGATAAGATAAGATAAGATAAGATAAGATAAGATAAGATAAGATTTCAGTTTCTGCAGGTGTTGCCTGTTTAAGTATTACCGGTACGCAGCCAATAGTTCCCCTTAAAAAAATAAACAAGATAGATCTTCATCTTTACATATTAAGTGACTGAAAAGGTGAAGTTATAAAAAAGAACCAATCTTCTCATCAAATGAAGCCAAGCAAGCATCCACATTCTTCTGTGAGTCAGTGAAGTTTGGCTCCTTCCTTCATGTAACAATTTATACTTTCATTGTAGCTTATTTTATTTGCTGGCTTGTTGAAGGGGCTTTCAGTTTCTTCTTCGTTGGTGAACGGTGAAATCAATGCTTTATAATAATTTATCTCAATCTTGGAACATCAACTACCACTTTGAGCTTGCAAGTACAGGGACCGCCATATTGATCAACATTAAAATACATTTGCATAGTAAGCCAAAATGTTCATGAAAAACAATGCTTAGGTTTTAAATTTACAGTAACATTATTATAAAACACAAAATAATGACTTTATGTCTTCATTGATGTAGTGGGTTGAATCCCATTTCCCCCAAATCAGTGTTGTTTTTTTATTACTGAGGTTATCTACAACTAAACTCTACTGAAGCTCATCGGCCAGCCGATATTCTTGCCATGCTTTAATAAGATATTTTCCTTTGATCAAATATGTTTTGTTATTTAATTGGATTTGTATAAAGTACATTCTACAAATTCAGCAATCATTTCACATACGGTAAATACGTACAATGTAACACAACTGTAATGGCAACGTTTGACAATCCATGTCACGAGTCTAGTCTATTCTTTTGTCTCCAGTAGGTGGCAACACGGGGCTTCTCCTCCAGGGCACACACCACTTTTGCTCACTGTGGTCATGCGGGAGGCTGGAGCATATCCCCGCTGTCTTCGGCACGATGCACGTTTTTGGGGGATGTGGGAGGAAACCGCATGACCCGGAGAAAACCCACGCAAGCACAGGGAGAACATGCAAATTCAACACAAGGAGGCTGGATCAGGAATGAAACCCGATATCGCTGTATTGTGAAGTTGACGTGCGAACCATTTGACCACCACGCTTCCCCATTTTTGCTTTAAAGGACAACCAACACCATTTTTTTGTTTACTCACTGACATCAGAAAAATGTTTGAGAGCATATAAAATACCCAAACACGCAGGTCGATATTTTTAGTCAAATGCAAAACACCAATCAAAATGACTTCAAGGGTCCAAAAACGATGTCAGAATGAAACCGGAAATGGCCAGTTTCAGAAGGTCCGCCCCCTTGTTCGTGACGTCACGCCAAGACGTCTTGCCTTGCTCGAGAGTCAAAACAATGGCTTCAGATTCGGAGAAGATGCTTTCTTGTTACTCATCCAGTTATGAATATGATTCAAATAGTTCTGAAGAGGAAAGCATACAGTTTGCAATCGATTAAAGTAGTCCTCCCATATCAATTCGAGCCGTCAAGGACAGCATGTCGTGTCCCAGAAAATGCAAAAGATGGCGCCAAAGCTCTGTTGGAAATGGGCTGATTTGTCTGCTGGGAATTTGTGCAAGCGAATATCAAAATGCATTGTGTGTCGCTCTCTCGGTCAGGAGCTGTTCCAACTCGAAAAAAAGGCTTCCTGAATATTCAGTGCAAGTCTTAAAACGTAAAATATAGCTATATGTGGTGGAATCTTCGTAAAATACACTCAGTAGAAGTCATTGGAAGTATCCAAGAGGCTTTGTCAAGTGAAGTCAAGTGAGCCGCCACTTCGATTGACAACACTGTGCATTACGGTAGTCTGCGGCAAACGAGCGGCGTGGGCCACCTTCAAAATAAAAGCGCGACAAAGGGTGCATGCCCGGCAGTGGTGTGGATGCTCCAAGAGCTCCACTGGCTCCCCCTCAAATATAGAATCAACTTTCAAATGATTTATACATTTAAACCTTGCCCCGCCATATCTATCTGACCTTCCCTCTGACGTTCCCTCAGATCTTCTTCCTCCCTTCACCTCTGTGTGCCCCACCCCCTGCCCGTCTCACCATGATGGGGGACAGAGCTTTCAGCTGCTCTGCCCCCAAACTCTGGAACTCACTTCCTCACAACATTCGTAACATCGATTCTCTTCCCACCTTCAAATCCCATCTCAAAACCCCCCATATTCTGTGTAGCTCTATCTCTTGTTTGTATTTATAATTGTATTTTATTTATTGTATTCTATTTGTAATTGTATTTTATTTATTATTGTATCTATGCTTGTCTGTGACTGTAAAGTGTCCTTGAGAGCTGTGAAAGGCGCTTACAATAAAATGTATCATTATTATAAGCAACCAGTCACTCTCACACTTGGGGACAATTCAGAGTGTTCAATCATGCATATTTTTGGAATGTGGGAGGAAACCGGAAGACCCGGAGAAAACCCACGTGGGCCCAAGGAGAACATGGAAACCACACAGTGAGGCCGGACCGCGTCTTGAACTCACGACCTCTGCACTGTGAAGCCAGTGTGTTAACCCCTCGACTACAGAGCCTCCTAATATAAAAACATCACGTTATTCAATATGTATCAGTATTCCGATAAGATAAGATAAGATAAGATAAGATAAGATAAGATAAGATAAGATAAGATAAGATTTCAGTTTCTACAGGTGTTGCCTGTTTAAGTATTACCGGTACGCAGCCAATAGTTCCCCTTAAAAAAATAAACAAGATAGATCTTCATCTTTACATATTAAGTGACTGAACAGGTGAAGTTATAAAAAAGAACCAATCTTCTCATCAAATGAAGCCAAGCAAGCATCCACATTCTTCTGTGAGTCAGTGAAGTTTGGCTCCTTCCTTCATGTAACAATTTATACTTTCATTGTAGCTTATTTTATTTGCTGGCTTGTTGAAGGGGCTTTCAGTTTCTTCTTCGTTGGTGAACGGTGAAATCAATGCTTTATAATAATTTCTCTCAATCTTGGAACATCAACTACCACTTTGAGCTTGCAAGTACAGGGACCGCCATATTGATCAACATTAAAATACATTTGCATAGTAAGCCAAAATGTTCATGAAAAACAATGCTTAGGTTTTAAATTTACAGTAACATTATTATAAAACACAAAATAATGACTTTATGTCTTCATTGATGTAGTCGGTTGAATCCCATTTCCCCCAAATCAGTGTTGTTTTTTTATTACTGAGGTTATCTACAACTAAACTCTACTGAAGCTCATCGGCCAGCCGATATTCTTGCCATGCTTTAATAAGATATTTTCCTTTGATCAAATATGTTTTATTATTTAATTGGATTTGTACAAAGTACATTCTACAAATTCAGCAATCATTTCACATACGGTAAATACGTACAATGTAACACAACTGTAATGGCAACGTTTGACAATCCATGTCACGAGTCTAGTCTCTTCTTTTGTCTCCAGTAGGTGGCAACACGGGGCTTCTCCTCCAGGGCACACACCACTTTTGCTCACTGTGGTCGTGCGGGAGGCTGGAGCATATCCCCGCTGTCTTCGGCACGATGCACGTTTTTTGGGGATGTGGGAGGAAAGCGCATGACCCGGAGAAAACCCACGCAAGCACAGGGGGAACATGCAAATTCAACACAAGGAGGCTGGATCAGGAATGAAACCCGATATCGCTGTATTGTGAAGTTGACGTGCGAACCATTTGACCACCACGCTTCCCCATTTTTGCTTTAAAGGACAACCAACACCCTTTTTTTGTTTACTCACTGACATCAGAAAAATGTTTGACAGCATATAAAATACCCAAACACGCAGGTCGATATTTTGAGTCAAATGCAAAACACCAATCAAAATGACTTCAAGGGTCCAAAAACGATGTCAGAATGAAACCGGAAATGGCCAGTTTCAGAAGGTCCGCCCCCTTGTTCGTGACGTCACGCCAAGACGTCTTGCCTTGCTCGAGAGTCAAAACAATGGCTTCAAATTCGGAGAAGATGCTTTCTTGTTACTCATCCAGTTATGAATATGATTCAAAGAGTTCTGAAGAGGAAAGCATACAGTTTGCAATCGATTAAAGTAGTCCTCCCATATCAATTCGAGCCGTCAAGGACAGCATGTCGTGTCCCAGAAAATGCAAAAGATGGCGCCAAAGCTCTGTTGGAAATGGGCTGATTTGTCTGCTGGGAATTTGTGCAAGCGAATATCAAAATGCATTGTGTGTCGCTCTCTCGGTCAGGGGCTGTTCCAACTCGAAAAAAAGACTTCCTGAATATTCAGTGCAAGTCTTAAAACGTAAAATATAGCTATATGTGGTGGAATCTTCGTAAAATACACTCAGTAGAAGTCATTGGGAGTATCCAAGAGGCTTTGTCAAGTGAAGTCAAGTGAGCCGCCACTTCGATTGACAACACTGTGCATTACGGTAGTCTGCGGCAAACGAGCGGCGTGGGCCACCTTCAAAATAAAAGCGCGACAAAGGGTGCATGCCCGGCAGTGGTGTGGATGTAAATAAACAAAAAATATGTAAAACGAGAGGTTTCTTGGCTGTAAGGTTAGGATCACGTTCACCTAGGAAGAATAAGAACTCTCAGAACCGTGCTGTGTTGCTTTGTGTAAGCGGGTTCGGTAAATGATACAACTTCTGGATAGAGTTGAGGTTCTTTATTAGGACGGCTGTGTTGGTTGGAGGGAGAAGGCAATTGACATGTGTGCCATCACTCGTCAAACATGCAAATATGATTTGCTAATATCAAGACGCATTTTCCTGTATTTTGTTTTTCTACTTTCATTCCTTTCATCACATTGCTGCTGTGAAATGTAAATTTCTACACTGCGAGACGAATAAAGGCAAATCCAATCCAAGTGGAGATAGAAAAAAAGTGTTGTAATAATAATAATCATAATAATAATAATAATAATAATAATAATAAGAAGAAGAAGAAGAAGAAGAAGAAGAAGAAGAATAAGAATCAATTTTTATTTAAGTGCCTTTCAAAGCTCTCAAGTGCCTTTCAAAAAACCCGAGGACACTTTACAATGAAAAGTAAAATAAACACCATCATAGTTGAGTGTATGCTGACGTTACTAAAACACCCCAGTTGAGGGGTGCTCTAGTTTTCCCCAGTGTTGATTTGGTCTAAGGATATTGAAGCTTTTCCCATTTAGAAGTTTTTCAAAAATACAGTGGGGCCTTGGTTTACGGACACCTTGCCTTACAAAATTTTGCGTTTACGAACGTTAAATTTATGAAAATTAAATCTTGGATTAAGCACTACTTTTTACACCCTCCACCACCGCTGGCGGAGTAATCTTCGGCGGAAGAACACCAAAGCACACGACCGAACAGTTCCCCAGCCGGCCTACCTTTCCACACCCCCTTTCTATGAGTGCACACGTCGATCGTCTTCAATGATACTTTTGCTGATATGGGGCCGAAAAAGACCCCACCACAGACTCATGTTCAACCGAAGAAGACACAAAACAAAATTACGGTCGAGGAGAAGGAGGAGATCATTGAGAAACACGAACGAGGTGTGCGTTTGTGGCGTCACAGGTGCGCACGGCGTCTTTCATGTGAATCTCAGCCTGACACATTTCCCACGCTGGGAAATGGTATAAAGGCGCAGCCGTCCCGGGACAGAAGATCAGAATCATCTCAGACTCAGACACACACGCAACTCCCAGAGACCTGCTCAGCATCGGACGGAGTTTCACAGTACGACTTGCTAGACTCCACGCCACGATCAAGCTGTGCGAGACATCTGTGTGTCACTTCCCTGAGAGTAACTTTCTACTACCATTCTACAAATAAAGAGCCCGGTACCGATATGCTAAGTCAACCATTGCTACCATCCTTCGCAACAAAGCTTTACACAAAGGCGTTATTTACTCGATGCTTTCATGTGAATAATGACACCGAACTTCTCACGTACGAGTTGACAGCTGGGGCAGGGCTGCTGTCACTGCCCTAATCACCGATACTGGGACATTTCAACGAGTCGCTGTCAACTCACCTGTGACATGATTACGACGCCTTGCGTCGCGTCTCGCCAGTGTCTTGGACTTTCCAGCCCAAGTGTTTGCTTCGCCCGAGGAGATTGTTAGCCGCGATCGTGTAAGTTTGCTGCTTTCCGGGATCGCGAGTTTTTGCACCCCTGTGTGCCATTTTATTTTGCCTAGCTTGATAGGCTGGACAGATCGCCTCCGCCCGCTTTCTTTTGTAGCGTCATGCCGGGTCCGTGGAATCATCAGACTCAGGCCTTTTGTTGTAATAAAATCTTTGCCAGCACCTACGGGACTCGAAGTGGATGCAGATTACACCGATGAGCTTGTTGCTGACCATAATGAGGTCCTCAACACAGAGGATTTGATTTGCCTTTAAGAGGATGAGCAGAAGCAAGCCATTCACGAGTTGTCATCTGAGGGCGAGGAGGAGGAGGCTGCTAAGTGGAATGATGTGCAGGCTTTTATTGAAGAGTTCCATCCAGAAAAGACTCTGGCTATGACAATCATCAACATGATGAATGATAATGTGATGCCTCAGTTTCGTAAGACCTTACAAGTCACAAAGCAACAGGTGTGAATTAAGAGCCATCAACGACATCACAAATGTAAATAAAGTGACTTTATTATAGTGTATAGTGCAGTGTATTTATTTCATTACAATACAATAGAATTTATTTTACATAGAATAAGGTATGTTGTGTGTAGTTTTAAGGCTTATTTAGTTTAAAATTATATTTTATGGAGACCTGGGAACGGATTATTCTCATTTTAATGGTGTCCTATGGGAAATTATTTTTTGGGATACACACTTTTCACCTTACACACTGTCTGGGAACCAATTAAGTTCGTAAGCCAAGGCACCACTGTAATGAAACATAACGTCAGCATGCATTCAACTATGATATTGTTTATTTTACTTTTAATTGTAAAGTGTCCTTGGGTCATTTGAAAGGCACTTGAGAGTTTTCAAAGGCGCTTATAAATAAAATGTATTATTATTATTATTATTATTATTATTATTATTATTATTATTATTATTATTATTACAACACTTTTTTCTTTATATTATATTTTATTGTATTGTATTGTATTATATTATATTATATTATATTATATTATATTATATTATATTATATTATATCATTATATTACATTATTTTACATTATTATTATTATTATTATTATTATTATTATTATTATTATTATTATTATTATTATTATTATCATCACCATTACAACTATTTTTTTCTCTGTCTCCTTAAGAGCACGTCTTGGCACTGTTCTGAGAGTTCGTGTTCTTCCTAAGTAAACGTGATCCTAACCTGACAGCCAAGAAACCGCTTGGTTGACATATTTTTGCTTTGTTTACATCCACACCACTGCCGGGCATGCACTCGTTGTCGCGCTTTTATTTTGAAGGCGTCATGCACCGTGTTGTCAATCGAGGTGGCGGCTCGCTTGACTTGATTCTGGTGTAAGGAGGCTGCCTTGAGCGCAGTTGTACTTCCGTTTTGTACTGTCATGGCTGCGCCCTGTTCGCCTTAGGTCAAGCGAGCTGAACGTATTTGCCTTCCCCGACGCTGATCTTTCGAGTCCAGGAATGACGTTAAAAGATTTTAGGAAATGGAAACGATCTCTATCTACGGTTTACGTCATGGGTGTTTGGACGATGATCGGCTCCGTTGCATATTTGTATTACACAAGTCGTTTACAAAATAGCACAGGTAAGTTAATGCCAGGATTCAACTTTGACGGCTAATAGATCAACAACGCTTCACCTTTTAAAAAATATATATATTATTGCATGTACAAATTAAACTTGTTTGCTAAGAGTTAAATTGAGCACCGTCTGCCTTTGTTGGGGTCATTTTCCGGCTTTGCTTAAAATCTGAACGTCTGTGACTGTGGAGGAGATCATTGAGAAACACGAACGAGGTGTGCGTTTGTGGCGTCACAGGTGCGCACGGCGTCTTTCATGTGAATCTCAGCCTGACACATTTCCCACGCTGGGAAATGGTATAAAGGCGCAGCCGTCCCGGGACAGAAGATCAGAATCATCTCAGACTCAGACACACACGCAACTCCCAGAGACCTGCTCAGCATCGGACGGAGTTTCACAGTACGACTTGCTAGACTCCACGCCACGATCAAGCTGTGCGAGACATCTGTGTGTCACTTCCCTGAGAGTAACTTTCTACTACCATTCTACAAATAAAGAGCCCGGTACCGATATGCTAAGTCAACCATTGCTACCATCCTTCGCAACAAAGCTTTACACAAAGGCGTTATTTACTCGATGCTTTCATGTGAATAATAACACCGAACTTCTCACATACGAGTTGACAGCTGGGGCAGGGCTGCTGTCACTGCCCTAATCACCGATACTGGGACATTTCAACGAGTCGCTGTCAACTCACCTGTGACATGATTACGACGCCTCGCGTCGCGTCTCGCCAGTGTCTTGGACTTTCCAGCCCAAGTGTTTGCTTCGCCCGAGGAGATTGTTAGCCGCGATCGCGTAAGTTTGCTGCTTTCCGGGATCGCGAGTTTTTGCACCCCTGTGTGCCATTTTATTTTGCCTAGCTTGATAGGCTGGACAGATCGCCTCCGCCCGCTTTCTTTTGTCGCGTCATTCCGGGTCCGTGGAATCATCAGACTCACACCTTTTGTTGTAACAAAATCTCTGTCAGCACTTACGGGACTCGAAGTGGATGCAGATTACACCGATGAGCTTGTTGCTGACCATAATGAGGTCCTCAACACAGAGGATTTGATTTGCCTTTAAGAGGATGAGCAGAAGCAAGCCATTCACGAGTTGTCATCTGAGGGCGAGGAGGAGGAGATGGCTGCTAAGTGGAATGATGTGCAGGCTTTTATTGAAGAGTTCCATCCAGAAAAGACTCTGGCTATGACAATCATCAACATGATGAATGATAATGTGATGCCTCAGTTTCGTAAGACCTTACAAGTCACAAAGCAACAGGTGTCAATTAAGAGCCATCACAAATGTAAATAAAGTGACTTTATTATAGTGTATAGTGCAGTGTATTTATTTCATTACAATACAATAGAATTTATTTTACATAGAATAAGGTATGTTGTGTGTAGTTTTAAGGCTTATTTAGTTTAAAATTATATTTTATGGAGACCTGGGAACGGATTATTCTCATTTTAATGGTGTCCTATGGGAAATTATTTTTTGGGATACACACTTTTCACCTTACACACTGTCTGGGAGCCAATTAAGTTCGTAAGTCAAGGCACCACTGTAATGAAACATAACGTCAGCATGCATTCAACTATGATATTGTTTATTTTACTTTTAATTGTAAAGTGTCCTTGGGTCATTTGAAAGGCACTTGAGAGTTTTGATAGGCGCTTATAAATAAAATGTATTATTATTATTATTATTATTATTATTATTATTATTATTATTATTACAACACTTTTTTCTTTATATTATATTGTATTGTATTGTATTGTATTATATTATATTATATTATATTATATTATATTATATTATATTATATTATATTATATCATTATATTACATTCTTTTACATTATATTTTATTATTATTATTATTATTATTATTATTATTATTATTATTATTATTATTATTATTATCATCATCATCATTACAACTATTTTTTTCTCTGTCTCCTTTAGAGCACGTCTTGGCACTGTTCTGAGAGTTCTTGTTCTTACTAAGTAAACGTGATCCTAACCTGACAGCCAAGAAACCGCTTGTTTGACATATTTTTGCTTTGTTTACATCCACACCACTGCCGGGCATGCACTCGTTGTCGCGCTTTTATTTTGAAGGCGGCCGACGCCGCTCGGCCGTCATGCACCGTGTTGTCAATCGAGGTGGCGGCGCGCTTGACTTGATTCTGGTGTAAGGAGGCTGCCTTGAGCGCAGTTGTACTTCCGTTTTGTACTGTCATGGCTGCGCCCTGTTCGCCTTAGGTCAAGCGAGCTGAACGTATTTGCCTTCCCCGACGCTGATCTTTCGAGTCCAGGAATGACGTTAAAAGATTTTAGGAAATGGAAACGATCTCTATCTACGGTTTACGTCATGGGTGTTTGGACGATGATCGGCTCCGTTGCATATTTGTATTACACAAGTCGTTTACAAAATAGCACAGGTAAGTTAATGCCAGGATTCAACTTTGACGGCTAATCGATCAACAACGCTTCACCTTTAAAAATATATATATATTATTGCATGTACAAATTAAACTTGTTTGCTAAGAGTTAAATTGAGCACCGTCTGCCTTTGTTGGGGTCATTTTCCGGCTTTGCTTAAAATCTGAACGTCTGTGACTGTATTCGTGGGTTTTTGGACTATGAAGACAAATGGCCTTTTTTTAATATTCTGTTGTTCTGTCAGCCACGTATTAATTCCCTCAACTTTTGTCCCACCAGACTTGGCTCAAAATGAAGAGGCAAAAGCAGGAGCACAGATGAATCCAAATGAATTTATATACCAGACTCCTCACAACAAAACTACTATCGTTTACAAAGAAGACTTTGTTCCGTACACAACAAGGATCTACAATTTTGTTCAGTCATTCACCGCTGGTCCTGGGGCTGCAGACAAATGACATTAAAAATGGGCAACGTGGACTCACTTGGAGGACATACAGTGGGATTCAGCACACTTTTCTCCCATCAAGACATCAGTCACGATCCCAACATATCATTTTATGTGGTCTGTGAACATTTGCTGTATATTTGGCATACACTGTATTTTCCTTAACTTCTATGGAAAACTGGCCATCCATCCATTATCTCAACAGAATGATCCTCAATATCGTCCATGGTGTGGTGAAGCTTATCTTCTTATCCCGTGACTGTAAAGTGTCCTCGTGAGTTTTGAAAGGCACTTAGAAATAAAATGTATTATTATGATCCCAGCTGACTTTCGACCGGTGGCACCGAACCCCGCCAGTTTCATACGCTTATTCACCAAACCCTTCTTTCAATGACAGTGCCCACTAACTGCAGACGAGACTGCGGGCTGGAGGATCCACCGAAGCCCTGAGACCGACTCACCGAACCCCTTGGGTTCGATCGAACCCAGTTTAAGATCCACTGCTTTAGACATTAGTTGGAGTACACTGTCGTGTAGTTGCCAATCACACTCACAATCTCACAAAGGTCAATTTCAAGTAATCAGTGAACCAACTGTGCTTTTATGATTGTGGGAGGAAAGCTATGCAACCACGGGGATAACAAATACATTCCACACAGGAAGGCCAGTGGTCAGAATTGAACCGTCGACCTCTACACTGTGAGTTAGAGGCGGACCTGTTAACCAGTTCTTACTGTGTGGCCAAATCTTGTAAGCTTGTGCCATTCCTCGTGTGGTTGGGCAAGCCATATGTCTTATTGCTGCCACTCAAAGTTCATCGATACAACTTTGGCGCGCAGATGTCAGGGCTGTTTCGTCTTAAATGTGAATGCGTCTTTGTGTTGACACAAAAGATAAGCATTATTTCCTAAATGCATTTGTTGTTACTGTGTTTTCACTGTTATCAGTGGTCCTATGAAAAGCAGTTTGACCATTTGATATCCAGGGCACACAAGTAGAATGACTTTAGTGTCACATTGACCGGCTACTTTGCAATTTAACCTTAATAATAAGCCAATACACAACGTATTTTCAATGTAGAGAAAACTTCTACAAACAAATTCATGGTTGTGCTATGGGCTCACCAGTTTCACCCATAGTGGCTAATCTTTACATGGAAGAGATGGAGAAACAGGTCCTCACATCCTTCCCGGGGACAAAACCTCGACACTGGTTTAGATATGTGAACGATACTTTTGTCATAATTAAGAAACAAGAAATTCACTCCTTCACAGATCACCTCAACTCTGTAGACTTCAACATTAAATTTACTCGTGAGGACATTAAAGAGAACCAACTAGCCTTCTTGGATTGTAAAGTAATTATAAAAGAGGACAGAGCGCTAAAAACAGAAGTCTTTAGGAAGGCTACGCACACTGACCAATACTTACTTTTTGACTCTAACCACCCTTTACAACACAAACTAGGAGTTATCAGAACCCTCCAGCATAGGGCTAAACTAATACAGTGAGACCTCAACTTATGAACTTAATTGGTTCCCAGACAGAGTGTGTAAGGCGAAAAGTGTGTATCTCAAAAAAAAAATCCCATAGGAAACCATTAAAATGGGAATAATCCGTTCCCGGGTTTCCATAAAATATACTTTTCAAGTAAATAAGCCTTAAAACTACACACAACATACCTTATTCTATGTATAATAAATGTGATGAAAGAAATACACTGCATTGTATCATAAAGTCACTTTATTTACATTTGTGATGGTCATTTATGGATTGATGGAATGGCGTTGGAGGTCGAAGGTCAAAGGGAATTGCTGTTTGGAAAGAGGCGCATTACATGACGACTGTAATTAAAGAAATAAACTGCTCTAAAATAAAGTTTTATTTACCGGTGTGATGGTCGTTGATGGCTAATGGAAGAAGAATCACCTTCCATAAGGACTGTTGGTAACTTAACCTCTGGTGCTGTTCGGTCGTGTGCTTCCGCCGAAGATCACTCCGCCAGCCGTGGTGGGTGTGTATTATGAAAATAGTGCTTATTATAAGGTTTAATTTTCATAAATTTGAAGTTTGTAAGACAAAAGGTTTGTAAGATAAGGTGTTTGTAACTTGAGGTCTCACTGTACCAACAAGCGTTGAAGGTAGAGAAAAAGGAGACAAAACAGGAGAGCACTCACTGACTGTGGGTACCCTCAGTGGTCATTCAACAAATGTCAGAAAGAAAGAATAGGGAATGAAACCAAAAATTCTGAAGACACAAAAAGGAGAGGAGTAGCAGTACCTTACATAGCAGGAGTTTCTGAAAAATTACAAAGAGTCCTTTGGCAACACAAAATTCCTACTTATTTCAAACCGATAAACACTTTAAGGCAGAAATGAGTGCATCCAAAAGATAGGCTACCAAATGAAAAACAAAGTAATGTAGTTTATTCAATACATTGTAAGAATGAAAATTGTAAAGAGCAGTACATTGGGGAGACTCAACAAATTCTCAAAAAAAGACTATCAACATCGCAGGGATAATATAAGTGGGCCTCAATCGGCAGTACATTTGCACCTAAAAGCTCGCAACCACTCATTTGATGACAATGAGGTTAAAATCTTAGCGAAAGACATAGATGTTTGAAAGGGGAGTAAAAGAAGCGATTCTCATAAAACAACTAAATCTTTCATTAAACCGGTTTGGTGGAGTGGGGTTCAATTTGGATCGTTCGTACAACAGCCTACTTGGGCAAAATAGGATTAGGAATACTGAGGCCAGTCGTTAGACCGATAGGAACAATCAGTGGTCCTCTGCTCCCCCCAACCTGAGAGCAGGGACCTATCATAGCAGTGTCCGGCACCGCCATGTCTGGACAGTAGGGTTTTATATATATATATATATATATATATATGGCCTAAACTACCAGTAAGACTTTAGTTTGCTGACGAAGTTTCTTGGATAAGAAGCGAAACGTCCGACACCTTCAAAGAAGTCCAGATGACGGCTGAAGAAACCTTTTCATCGAAAGCCAATACACTATAATGGTAATAGATTCAGGCCCGACTTGTATGCATTTGTCGTTGCCTCCTTAACAAATAATAAATGCTGAAACGGCGTTTGCGGTCACCCGAGGTGAAAGCAAACTGCTGTCAAGCACCGGATTGTCATGTCACGTAAGTGAAAGTGAAACTCCGGAAAAGAATCTGTAGAGGGGGACAAAGTCCATTCTATTTCCCGTTGTACGTGTATGTCTTCGGTGTACCAGGGTGCTGAGAAACAACCCGCTAACCAAAATGAAAGCGATCATCCAAAGAGTTACAAGGGCGTCTGTGACAGGTGAACACTTTCCATGATTTGAAAGTATGTGATGTGCTTAAGCGAATCGGTTATGCTGAGGTACCGATCAACCAATATGGTCTTGAACGCACGTTAAGCTAACAACAATAGCTGGGGTAGCATTTGGAGCCACTTCATACTGTTGTACTTAAGGCAAATATCACGTCTACATATTAAAGGTAGGGCTAAATGTAAACCTCGGAGTTGGTCACTAAATATGAATACCACTGCAGAACTAATGTATCATGTGAAAACTGAAAGTTTGCCCGAATAACTGTTACCCCTTCAAGCTTTGGCGTTCACTCACACTCAGGAGCAGTTGAAGCATTCATCAACTCTTTGCTCCTTTTTCCTGCAGTGGGAGACGATCTGATCAGTTCAATCGGACGGGGCTTGTGTGTGTTGATCGGTATATCGGTGGACGACACCCACACCGATGCCGAGTACATGTAAGTGTTTGACAGATTCCGAGTTGATACTTCTCACACTATCGGCTTGGATCACGAAATGAAAACGTTGTCTGCAATCGATCCTTTCTCGGCCAATACTTACATCGTAGTTGTGGCCAAGACATTTGCCATAATATAAAAAAGGTATTCCTTTTGATGCAATGACCAATCATTGACGAATAAAGGAAAATGTGAAACATTACGGAAAGTGCGAACAATTAATAAAATCCATGATGAGGGAAAACCAGGAAAACATTGCGAAGTGTGCATGAACATGATAGAAAGACACTCAAGTAATTCCATTTAAGATCACATTTTCCGAACAACTCCTACTGTTTATTGAATGCATTGATGAAGAAGAAGAAGAAATCAAGAGGTAAATGTGTTTTTCCTAGATGGCTCATAATAATAATAATAATAATAATAATACATGTTATTTATAAGCACCTTTCAAAGCTCTCTAGGACACTACAATCACAATGCAAGCACAATAAACCCACAGATACAAAAAAGAAGAGGCAAAACAATGGCAAATTTCTCCATTGTGGGACGATTAAAGGCTTTCTTATTCTGATACTTCACAGATTTTAAATAAGTAGGTTTTAAAATGGGATTTGAAGATATGCCGGTTCTTTTGTGGCCTACATTTCACAGATGTATCTGCATGTATGATTTGCTTGCAGCATACGCAAGATCCTGAACCTGCGGCTGTTTGACGACGAGAATGGTCGGGCTTGGAACAAAAGTGTCATGGACCGGGACTATGAGGTGCTTTGTGTGAGCCAGTTTACATTGCAGTGCGTATTGAAAGGCAACAAGCCGGACTTCCACTTGGCGATGCCCGCAGAATTGGCCCAACCTTTCTATGCCAGCATCCTGGAGAAGATGAGGAGTGCCTACAAGCCTGAACTGGTTAAAGGTGGGTCGAATCATGACACATTCACTCGGTATGTTCTCATACAGTTTGACATTACATCTTTGAACAAGTGTTAACCACTGGGTGTTTCCTAATGCGCAGCGCATTAGGAAACAAGGTGGGTCAACTCATGACACTTTCGTATGGTATTTTTTGATTTGGCAGTACAGACTAAATGGTCAAAGATCAGAAATGGCTGAAAAGTCTTCACCTCTGAGCATTTACACACACATTCATTCAGCGGGGTCAAAATTATGGGAGCCTCCCAGTCTAAATAAATTACAGACATCAGCTTTTTCATTCATCTGTTCATTCATTCGTTTTATGAACCGCTTATTCCTTACTCGAGTCGCGGGGGATGCTGGAGCCTATCCCAGCTGTCTTTGGGCGGTAACCGGGGGACACCCTGAATCTGTTGTCAGCCAATCGCAGGGCACAAAGAAACAAAACGAAAAACATTCACTCTCACACTCGCACCTCGGGTCGGTTTGGAGTGTTCAAACAGCCCGCAATGCATGTTATTGGAATGTGGTAGAAAACCGGAGGACCCGGAGAAAACCTACGCGGGCCTAGAGAGAACATGCAAACTCCACACAGGGAGGCCCGAGCGGGCATTGAACCATGACCTCTGCGCCGTGAAGTCGACGTGTTAACCACTCGACTTTTTCATCGACTGAAATAATAATTACACATAACTTTGTTTTGTTCTCTTCATTTAGTTGTTTCATTCATAAAACAATATACAGTAAAGTCTCGTTATATCGATATTCAAGGGAGTCCGAAAAAATATCGATATAACCGGGACTATCGATATATCCGATCCTGTTTGCATGTAATTTGCTCCGTGCGTGCATAGAAATAGTATCGATATAACCGGGACTATCGATATATCTGATATCGATATAACGAGACTTTACTGTATATTAACTACAAATCTTCTCCAATCTAGTATGAAATGGAGCAGAAAGAAGTCAGTCTTCTTTAATGTGCTGCCTTTTCTTCCTCAAAAATAGTCAAAACATTGCGAACATGATGCAGGAAAAGTAATAGTTTTACATCACATCAAAATAAGTATCCCATTCAGCTTCGCTGTATTATTCAGTATCATTCACATCCCTGTATTATTTTTCTCTTATATACCGGTACTTGTAGTCGTCCACTGGGGTGGGCTGTCACATACCTGTCAACCTCCACGGCTCCATGCCCTTACAAACTGTCGTATTTTCCCTTACAAAATAATCATACACCATGTTTTTTTTTTCAAACATGTTTATTTATGTAGTTTAACATGTTATATCGTACATGTGTTTCATGATATAATTCTGTACATATTCTTAATAAATGATGAAATTACAAGTATTGCTTAAAGGACAACCGATGTCACTTTTTTGTTTCCTAACTGACATCAGAAAAACGTTTTATCGCATCTGAAATACCCAAAGCACGCAGTATGATATTTTTATTCAAATGCAAAACACCAAAAATGACTTCAAGTGTCCAAAATCTGCAACAAAATTGAGCTGCGAATTGGGCCTTTTCAGAAAGTCCCGCCCCCAGTTCGTGACGTCACGCCAATACGTCTTGCATTGCTGGAGAATCCAAACAATGGCTTCAGATTCGGAGAATATGCTTTCTTGTTACACATCCAGTTATGAATATGATTCAAATAGTTCTGAAGAAGAAAGCTTACATGTTTGCAATCGATTAAAGAATTTATTCAATAGAAAACGTTCTTTAAAAACAACAGATTGACATTGTACACTAGTCTGTCGTAGAAACCTCGCGTCGGCCATTTTGAATGCTTTTCGATTTACGACCGTTTGACTTATAGCGGTTTGTCGGAACGGAACTCGGATGTTACCTGTATTTGTTTATTTATATGTTTGTGTTGCCTACGTGTTTACGTATTTGCCTTGTGTTATAGATGGAAAGTTTGGGGCCTCCATGAGTTTACAAATTCAAAATGATGGTCCTGTGACCATTGAACTGACCTCACCTCCTGTTTCTTCAGACCCCCGTCAGGTACCGAATGTTGAAAGCTACACATGTATTGTTTTACATACAAGCAAGTGACAGCCACACAACCACACACACACACACACACACACACACGCGCACACACACACATACACACACACACACACGCACACGCACACACGCAGACGCAGACGCACGCGCACACATTTCAACAAAATTTCAAAATGTGTCATTTAAAATAACTTTGTGATCGTACTCACCATAAATATGAATAGTTTCTGTTCCTTGTAATTGGTAAAAATCCAGCCAAACTTCCCCAATGAAAGTCCACTTGCCGGGTCCATACGTGACGTTACTGCTAGCTAGCCTGCATAGTGCTCAGTAGCTTGCACGCTTGCTTTTTGCTATCACTCACAGAGGATATTGATGCATGGGGCTTGTCAAAGTGCCAGTGACATTCGCATCATTTCATCAATGATATTGTTTCATTGCAAATTAGAATCACGGCAGAATCCTTTCTCTCCACAAAGGCGTACCAGGCTCTTCTGGTTTCAGAAGTTGGCAGCTGCCCCCCCCCAAAAAAAAACAAAAAAAAAAACTGATCTATATAATGCACGCATGCACATCATTCCTGAGCCCTTTTATAAATTTCTTCTATTTCATTGAGAATTATTTTGTTACTTAAATTTAAGTCATGTAAGATATTTTTTATATTTATTCATATATTAATGTGTTTGTTTATTTGTGATGTGTTGAGATTAATGAACATAAATAATTGAGCACTTCCATCTTTAGTTGTCCAAGCAGGAGAAGCAACAACAAAGGAAAGAAAAGACACGTTCCAAGGGACCCTCTGAGTCAAGTCGGGAGAAGAGCGCCCTCCGTCCCCGACAGGACACTAATGGGAGTAGTGGCGCAGAGGGTGACGTGTCGTCTGAAAGGGAGCCATAAATTTCTAGACTGAGTGTGGTAGGCAGATACGCGCACACACACACGCACGCACGCGCACACACACACACACACACACACACACACACACACACACACACACACACACACACACGCACACACACGCACACACACACACACACACACACACACACACACACACACGCACACACACACACACACACACACAATGCAGCCAAACCTTCTGACCTTCTATAAAAAATAAAACAAAAATGACTTGCTGACCCAAATAATTGAGTTTCCGTTACATACAAAGTTCTATGAAAGGACCTTTAAACTTTTAAAGCAGGGTGCCCTGTAATTCTTAAGTGCATGTTGTGCCCCAAGACTTGGAGTATGAATTATATAAGGCGTTTTCAAGTCTGACAGCTGGCACAGGAGCGTTGCAGAAATGTGTGCCAGCAGGCCAGCGTGCACAAAGAACTATTGCCCCGTGTAAGGAGGACTGTCAACATTTTGGATTTGACAAATTTAAAGGACAGCCGACGCCCTCGGACAAGTTGTGTCCATAATTTGTAAAGTCACTTCAAACGATTTGTACTGAGCGTATTTTACAAAGATTCCACGGCATATAGCTAGATTTTACGTTTTAAGACTCGCGCTGAATATTCACAAAGTCTTGTTTTCGAATTGATGACGATGCCTGACGTGACGTGACGTCTGGAGCCCCCCTGACCGAGAAAGCGACACACAATGCATTTTGGGTACTTTGTTTGGTCTGAAAAACTTCGCGTTGATCCGTGTTGATGGCGAAATTAGAAGGAAAACGCATAAATAACGCCATGGTGAATTGTTGTGTGATGCACCAAGACAACTATTTGATATTCGCTGACACAAATTCCCAGCTGACAAATCAGCCCATTTGTAACGGAGCTTGGGCGCAATCTTGTGCATTTTCGGGGTGCTACATTGCTGTCATTGACGGCTCGAATTGATATGGGAGGACTCCTTGAATCAATTGCAAACATGTATGCTTTCCTCTTCAGAACTATTTGAATCATATTCATAACTGGATGAGTAACAAGAAAACATCTTCTCTGAATCTGAAGCCATTGTTTTGATTCTCGAGCAAGGCAAGACATGTTGCCGTGACGTCACGAACAGGGGGGTGGGACCTTCTGAAACTGGCCATTTCCGGATTCATTTTGAAGTCATCATTTTTATTGGTGTTTTTCATTTAACTAAAAATATCAGCCTGCCTGTTTTGGGTATTTTAGATGCTATAAAACGTTTTTCTGATGTCAGTGGGAAACACAAAAAAATGGTGCCGGTTGTCCTTTAAATGTAGTGTGTACAAACCTCATAGCACAGTAAGAACCCAATTTATGAACTGTCTTTCAAATGTGAAAAATATCCCTGATCAGTGAATAAATTTGTCTCAAGGAATATGGCGTTTACATACTATTTCGCAGATATTTGGAGGAGGAAATGGAAATAGATTAAAATAACATGTGCACTGTGATTGATCAAGATTGCGTCCGTTTTTAATAAATTTGCATCGAAGGGGCAAAGTTAAAGAAATCAACATTTCTTGAAAAATGGAATCACTTTCAACATTCAAAACATATTATTACACAACAAAATATTCAAGCTCAATAATACCTACTTGTGTTAAAGTCCGCCAAATCATAGATGGTTTGTCCTGACCGCACGCTCAACAAACTCCTCACTGACGCTCTCGCCTTCACGCGCAAACAATACACGTGTACCGTCGCCGAGCACACAGACATAGACTACCTGCAGTTGAAATTTGCATACTCGGCACGGCAGCCAATCAGAAGTCTGCTGCTTTCTTCCGGACTTTCGCAAGCGTTATAAAGTCGTGCAATTGCATGTCATTTTCCAAAATAGATGCACAGAACCTCAGACCAGAAGAACAACAGCTAACAACATATGTGACGCTACAAAACGTAAATTTACATTAAACCGTGACTGTAAAGTGTACGTGAGACTTATGAAAGGGGCTTAGTAGGAAGCAACGCAAACGTTGCATTGTGCACCTCAATGACAATCGACTACTGCAGCAAAATCTGGCCATGCACATTTACCGTAAAGGTAGCATTTGTAATAGGTACATTCTTGATTAAAAAAAAAAAAACTTTATACTTTGTGACAATGTTTTTTAGTGTGATTAGTTGTCTTATTGTGCTTCAAGTTGTGAAAAATGGGGCAGGCAACTTTTCAGTTATCTGCCCTGTTGTCCGCTAACTTTGTCATGAATTTCAGACACTGTTTTTACTATAATTTGGGCAGGTTCGGCGGGCCGGATTAAAAAGCCTAATGGGCCGTATGTGGCCCGCGGGCCGTAGTTTGCCCATGCCTGTTCTAGAGCAAGGCAAGACATCCTGGTGTGACATCACGAACAAGGGGGCGGGACCTTCTGAAACTCGGCATCTCCGAGGTCATTTTGAAGTAGTTTTGGGATACTTTAACTCATTTTTATTGGTGTTTTGCATTTGACTCAAAATATCAGCCTTCGTGTTTTGGTTATTTTAGATGCTATAAAACGTTTTTCTGATGTCAGTTAGGAAACAAAAAAATGGTGTCGGTTGTCCTTGAAGACTTACGTCTGTGCTTTTTATCCAAACCTAAAAATGAAGGGCTCTTAAAGTTTGTCTTTTTATGACTCAACCATGAGCAGTGTGGCCTTTCCTTGATAGTTGTCTCATATTTTCTGCACTGTTTCAATTTGCATAAGACCAGAAGCAATTTTGTAAGCCGTACAATAATTAGGTACGTTCCATGGTTGTTCTCCTACATTGGGCGTAATACACATTGACTGATTTTTGTATTTTTTTTCTGAATTATCAAAAAATGTCCCTGGTGACAAAACCAATCCCTATTTCATTAGTACAGTGGTACCTCGGTTCTCGAACGCATCACAGTTTGAACAAATCGCAGTTCGAACAAAATATTCGAGATATTCTTGCTTCGTAGTTCGAACACCAATCGGTGTTCGAACGTCAATACGACGCGTGAGTGCGTATGCGAGGGTGGGGAGCTGAGCGGCGCACAGGTGTATCGTCTCTCCATGACCAACTGTTGTCGCTTGCAGATATGCTGCGTTTTGCTCTAGCATTTAATATAGGTGTACGAAGAGTTTTAGCCCCTAATCATGCCTCCAAAGAAAGTAAGTGCTGCTACAAGTGACAAAAGAAAAGTAGTGCGTACAACTATTGCATTTAAGAAAGAACTAATCGCAAAATATGAAGGAGGTGTGCAAGTGTCTGATCTGGCGAGGGAATACAGCATGGCGAAATCTACGATCAGTACGATATTAAAGAATAAGGAGGCTGTGAAATCTAGTGATGTGACCCTGGAAGTGAGTGCAAGTGTCATTGGATAGATATTTTAAGAGAAAAGAACATCCTGTAGCCGAGTCATCCGAAGCTGTCACGTTCCGAGCGAGAGTGACGGCAGCTGACTCGTCGGAACGTAGTGGAATGTTTGGCATCCCAAAGCAGGAGGCAGAGATGTACTACCCAAGCAGGATGTTTATTCACAAATAAAAGAAAACACAGCGAGTAAGAAGGCAGGGTGTGATCTGACCCGCTTACTACGGCAAAAACAAATGGCACACGAGGGTGCAAAATTACGCAATCCCGGAAGATGATATAAATTTACGGGACGCAGGGAAAATACCTCGGACCGGATACACTCGCGCATCGAAGGAAGAGTCCAGGTACGGTGGCGAGGTGAGTCAATCATCCGGCATTGGCGAGGTGATCGCGAACCGTATAAATGCCCCGTGTCCGTGATTAAAGAATTGACAGCAGGTAGAGGGCGGCCGGGAGAGGCAGCCCCGCCCCCCGCTGTCAACTCGCAAGTGACAGGAGCAAAGAGGTGGTTTCGGTGTTCGAACAAATCGCTTTTCGATTTATGGTCGAGAACCGAGGTATCACCGTAGTTTAAAAAACACACAATGTCTTCTTTTCCTTTGGGCTTTTCCCTTCAAGGGGTCGCCACAGCAAATCAGTGTCCTCCAATGTATTTTTGTATTTTGCCCTTTGAGGGACAGCGGTTACTACAGTAGGAACCTTATCATGTTCTCTGGTTACAGGGTGCACGAAGGAGTTGACACGTGAAAAAAAAGGTTGTAAAGAACTTTAGTGCATTTATTTTATTTTTACATGCCATGGAGATTTTTTAAAACAAAGCACAAATGTTATTTTAATGAACACACACAAAAACACATTTAACATTAAAGGACAACCGACGTCACTTTTTTGTTTCCTAACTGACATCAGAAAAACGTGTGATGGCGTCTAAAATAGCCAAAACACGCAGGCTGATATTTTGAGTCAAATGCAAAACACCAATAAAAATGACTTAAAGTGTCCAAAATCTATCTGCAAAAAATTGAGCTGCGAATTGAGCATTTTCCGAAAGTCCCGCCCCAGTTCGTGACGTCACACCAAGACGTCTTGCATTGCTCACATCCAGTTCTGAATATGATTCAAATAGTTCTGAAGAGGAAAGCATACATGTTTGCAATCGATTAAAGAATGTATTCTGTGTCATTTTGAGGTAAACGGGCAGGGGGGAATGTCACACCCAAAAATGGCCACCGCTGCTGTGAGGAATGAATCATCCCGTTTCTACAGGCTGATAAATTCCTTCCATGGAGCTTGGACTCCCTCTTCTGGCGGCTTTTGGGTGCAACACAAGGTTTTCAAAACCAAACAGTACAGCAAAATACATTGACGTGATGGAAGGACATTACAATGCGTCTTTTTTACGGTCAAGGGGCGGTCCTTTAGAGACGTCACGTACGGACTCGTCAACAACTCAAAAACAAGACTTCCTGAATATTCAGCGCGAGTCTTAAAACGTAAAATATAGTAGCTATATGCGGTGGAATCTTATTAAAATACGCCCAGTAGAAGTCATTTGAAGCCATTTTACAAATTATGGACACAACGTGTCCGGAGACGTCGGTTGTCTTTTGATATCTCAATAATGCTCTTATGCTATAAAATGAGTGATAATTTAGGCCGGCATAGGCTCCATCCCAGGGAGTACGGCAAAATCGTCACGTAATAGTTCAAACGCTTTCTCAACATATTTAACATTTGACAAAGGAAGAAACTTAAGTTTTCGTTGATGTGTTTTTTTATGTTTTGTGTTCTCACGTGCAGATGAGATGACCTCATATTCAGTTTCCTCAGGAAAAGACTTGATTCTCCACCCCAAAGCTGATCACGACTGTCCCTTTTTTTGGAGTCAGCAGTCGCCACTTCCACCAATAAAGGTCGATATCCGGCTCATGTCCTCCATGATCAGACTGACGAGACTGGAACAATTTGGTGCAAACAAAGTCACAAAGATGACATGGAACTGCTCATATCGGCACAGTTTCTTTACATTTTTCAGTGAAGATTTTTTTTTTGTTGTGGGATCAGGTCAGACTAAATGCCAGACAATTATGTGATGGACTCGTTTTTTTGTCATTTGATTTTCAATCCCTGGTGGTTCAGCATAATTTACAGTGTCCACAAAAACACTCCTTGATTTTAAACAGATGTGCCTTCAATAGTGGCATGATTTCATCGAGTTTGCCTTCAACAGTAACATCATTCTAATCTAAGCAATTTGGTGCAGTGCCGAAGTACAAGAGCATCAAACACTCGGTGAATGGGTGCCCTGCTTGTTGCTCGGCTAACATCGCAATAGACTACCGCTCTCCACTCGCTGCAACATATCTAATTCTGAATGGCAAATTTCCCGAGGGTCAGAAGGCAGCGTCACAGCTCAGAATTGTGCTGAAAATGGTCATCACTTGCAACTTTAAACAGAAAGAGTTCATTCTTCAAAGACAAGGGCACAAAGTGTATTTCAGTGTGAATGACAGTAATAATGAAAATCAACCATTGATGCATTTGAATATATTTAGATATTACAGAATCATGAAATCACTGAGATTTTTGTATGGCCGGTGTAATTCCATTTAATGTGCTTGAATTATTGAATATGATTATTATTATACGATGATTTCCATTGTTCACGTGAGAGCTTTTCCAAATGTGTAACGTCACACGATCAGAAATAAAAATAAGTCTTTGTTGACTTTGTTTTGCTTGAAAAAGACGTCATTCTCTTCCTCAAAATAATATCTGAAATCATTTGTGTGTAAAGTTTTATGGAATCTGATGAGCTTCATTGTATAGTTGAAGCTCGACACATTGGACCACAAATGTCAAAGTCAAGGTGCGTGGACCAAATCCGGCCCGCGAAAGCACTTTATTCGGCCCGTGAAAGCAAATCAAACTTGTGGAATTCCGTGATGCTTTCTAAAGTACGAACCAAAATTTCTTATTGTCATATGTAAGTCACAATAACAAGAATTATTTTTGACTTAAAATTTGAAAATTAGTTATTAATTGGTCGCACGCACTATATGTAATACTGTATGTGGAGAGGATTAAACATTGTTACTTGCCTTTGAGAGGAAACCGGAACTACAACATGGCCCGCGGCAAAAAACGAGTTTAGGGGACAACTTGAATGCATCTTCATTTTTATTAAATTCATAGATTTGCTTGTTCTGTAGCCACAAGGGGACACAGGCGAGTGTCTTATTGTGCCGGTCCCAAGCCCGGATAAATACAGGGTGTCGTGTCAAGAAAGGCACACGACGTAAAAGCTTGGCCAAAACAAACGTGCGAATCAAACCTCTGAATATGGAGGACACTGATTCGCTGTGGCGACCCCTGAAGGGAAAAGCCAAAGGGAAATTCAGTTTTATTTATTTATTTACCGGTAACAGACAACTTACGACCGGCGCGACTTACAACCACACCTACCACCACACCTACCACGCGTCAAATGTGTCTATATAAAATGACACTAAAAGTTAAGTATAACATTTATAATTGAGCTGTACAGTCAACAGTTCTGAATACATTACAGGTAAAATAAACACTGTAGTACAGCGTTTATAATGTAAAGTGACTCGACATTATATACACCAGCTAAAGTGTAGAAATGTAGTGTAGAAACGTGTTTGAACACTTAAACGCGATATGCAGAGGGACAGCAATGCGGTCTCACTGCAGAGCAAGCCAGCACAGTTAGCATAGTGAATGCACAATCCACGGTGAGGCTCAGCCGGCTGCTGCCTCACCGCTCGTCTCTACTTCGTATTTGAACGATAAATGTGAAAATTCAGCAATTTTGAAAACAAATCCAACAATGGTGAAGTTACATGGAAAAGACATTTGAAGTACAAATCACTAAATAAATAGAACTGTTTAATTTATTTTCTCATTTGATCTTTCCATGATGACATGACTGCCTCCCCTGACTGCACGTCACTGGCTGTCAGGCTTCTTAATAATCACATGTGAATGAAAAAAAACTGGAATCTTGTACTGTAAATAGCACAGCCACCTTATGTTGATGAAATACAGATACATATAACAATATGCTTTTCTTATACCTGCACGATAGTTTTTTTTTTGAAGTCTTGCTCTTTCAACAAATCCAGCAATCAAACATGCAAATCACAAACACCAGACATTACACTATACAATGTATATACTGTACACGCGCATCTGTACTGTATGCTGCAGTTTTTTGGCAAATATAGCACTGTGTTGCTTGTGTCATAACATTTATGTTGTTAACCTACTTGGATAGTCATACATTTATTTTTATTCATTTCCAGAGTTGTTAGGAGCGGTTTCACATTTTCTCCTGAGCAGTAGAAAGTTTCGTAGATATGTGCCTCGTTTTACATTCCGGTGGCGTTTTGGGGGGGGGGGAATAAGGCATCTTTCTGTTCCTCCACCACAAGAGGGTAGGATAGGACAAAACGTCGGTCGGTTAAATGTATTGGACATGAAAAGTGATGAGCGACAAAAAAAAAAACATTTTTTTTGTGCAAGCAAGGCGTGAGTCTCGTCACATTATGGCCACGAATCTTGACGGGACACCGACAAGAAGTAACTGTTTTTTTTTTCTGATGTCGACAGAAAAAACGAGGACGTCTGCTGGAAAGTATGCAAGCGTGTGTGAGTCAGCGCCTTTGTAAACACTTCTGGTGAATCCCGCAGACGTCCGGCGTCGGCGAATTGAAAAGAGGAGATTCGAAAACATTCTGCACCGGCTGACGAATGTCAGACAAAAGGACTTATGAGGACCCTTCCGAAATGTGAGTAATATTTTTGTGAGACACAACAAAGGCCGGTTTCATCGCTCATATTCATCATGCAATGTAGTTTACAGTCGGATGACGCTCAGAAAAAGTTTATTTTTTTTTTGACGTCGAGGTCAAAACGAGTGATTCCTTGCGGTGGATTTGGGCATCGTGTGTGCACTTTTTGCCATTAAACGCGCAGGCAATTTAGACATATCCGTCAATTTCCCAAACAGCTTCATCCTCATTATGGTCGCAGAAGGTGCCGGAGCCTATCCCATCCGTCTTCGGACACCGTTTTGATTACTTACAACGGACCACGCTATTTTTTTATTTATCACAAAAAGTACAATTTGAGCGAGTGTCTTTGAGAAGAATGTTTGTGGCCATGGCGTGATATCATCGCTCCTCCCTTTTGTTCCACCACTTCACTTCTGTCTGAACCTGTCTGAAACTTTTGTGGATGCCACTTGACTTTGGAAATCACTAAGCACACGGAATTCAATTTTCGGCTCTTTGTACTTGGTTGTTTCTTTTTTTTTATCTTGGATTACTTTCCCGGGTGGCCTGGTGATGGACTAGTTCGCTCGTCGACTTCTCAGTTGCAGAGGCTCCAGGTTTGATTCAGGCTCCAGCCTTCCTGTGTGGACTTGGCATATTCTCCCCGACACTGCCAGGGCTTTCCTTCCACATTCCAAAATGCGCAGGGGCAGATTGAACACAAATATGCATATCTGGCCCACCATCACTCACGAAAACAGTTGCGTCAACTTAAATTTGACAAAATCGTCTATTTTTCTTAGGAAAATGAACGGTCATTCAATTTTGATTGTATCAGTCATGTGTGCAGCAAACTGTAAATCAATCAGTGTCTCTTGAATGCCCCCTTTTCAGTGCCAAAATAAGTACAGTGAGACCTCAACTTACGAACTTAATTGGTTCCCAGACAGAGTGTGTAAGGCGAAAAGTGTGTGTCTCAAAAAAAAATCCCACAGGAAACCATTAAAATGGGAATAATCCGTTCCCGGGTTTCCATAAAATATACTTTTCAACTAAATAAGCCTTAAAATTACATACAACACACCTTATTCTATGTACAATAAATGTGCTATTGTATTGTAATGAAAGAAATACACTGCACCGTATAATAAAGTCACTTTATTTACATTTGTGATGGTCATTTATGGCTTGATGGAATGGCGTTGGAGGTCGAAGGTCAAAGGGAATTGCTGTTTGGAAAGAGAGGCACATTACATGAGGACTGTAATTAAAGAAATAAACTACTGTAAAATAAAGTTTTATTTACCTTTTTGATGGTCGTTGATGGCTTATGGAAGGAGAGTCACCTTCCATAAGGACTGTTGGTAACTTAACCTCTGGTGCTGTTCGGTCGTGTGCTTCCGCCGAAGATCAGTTCGCCAGCCGTGGTGGGTGTGTATTATGAAAATAGTGCTTATTATAAGGTTTAATTTTCATAAATTTGAAGTTTGTAAGACGAAAAGTTTGTAAGTTGAGGTCTCACTGTACACCCACGTCTTGGTCTACATCCCATTGCCATTGCTGCTATTGTGGATAAAGGCATGTGAGATCCTATCAAGCGACATAATATAGTTTACATATCATAGCTGTAAGGCCCAATCCCCCCGATGTGGATAATGACAACTTTTTGAGAAAGACATTATTTAAAAAAGGAAAAAAAAAACTTGTAGTGTGAGGTTCCAAACAGAAGTTTGTACTCTTTGGAGTTTGCTGCCCACCGCCTGCTTTCCAAGCTTTCCTCAGGCCAAGATTTCATATCCCATTTCACATTTGCATGAAACAAAGCCACACCAAATCTACCTTGAATCATTAACTTACTATATATATAACAAAATAAGAATTTGTTAAGTTGTAATTGATGAAAATTAGTCAGAAAATGGAAGGTTAAGAGTCCACTTGTGAGTTGTGGTGCTTAAACTGTACTGTATGATGCCAAGAAGCGAACACATTTGACGCCACCAGATGACGTTGCACTGGGTTGACGAGCCGTCAATGTGACTTGCACGTTTCGGCATCCTTAAAACGGGCCGGACGTGCATATGCAATTAAGCTGTATTGACTTGTAAAGTAAATGCATATATGTCTGAATGCTGGAATGCTTCATTGAAAAGTCGATGAAAAGGTTTCTTCATCCGTCATCTGTATCTCTTTGAAGGTGTTTCGCTTTTTATCCAAATGCTTCTTCAGCAAACTAAAGACTTATTGGTAGTATCCGCCATATATATATATATATATATATATATATATATATATATATATATATATATATATATATATATATATATATATATATATATATATCTGCTCTCAGGTTGGGGGGAGCAGAGGACTACTCCCTGCGGCTCCACTGATTGTTTCTATTGTCCTGACTAACGACTGGCCCGATTGCTCTATTTGCTCTGGTATCACCTCATTAGCATTACTAATCCTATGCTGCCTCAGCAGGCTGTTGTATGAACGATCCAAATTGAACCTCCCACCATTATATTGGTTTAGTGAAGAATTTAGCTGTTTTATGAAAATCGTTTCTTTTACTCCCTTTTCAAACCATCTATGTTCTTTCGCTAAGATTTTAACCTCATTGTCGTCAAATGAGTGGTTGCTAGCTTCTAGGTGCATATGTACAGGCGATTGAGGCCCACTAGTATTACCGTTGATAATACTACCATTAAGACTTTAGTTCGCTGAAGAAGCATCTTGGATAAGAAGTGAAACGTCCGACACCTTCAAAGAAGTACAGATGTCGGCTGCAGAAACCTTTTCATCGATGGGCCACTACTGTACGACTGAAAGCTTACACAGACGTATTCATTGAAAAGTATAAATATTAATGCTAAGCCTGGTTGCTTTTGGAAGATTTTTCATGAAGAAATGACCTTTATGGAGGTATGGATCAAGCATACATCCTACATGGCACCAAAAGTTGCCATTATCCAATTAAAATAGAAAATGTCTCATTACAAAAACAATGAAACAAACCAGTTGAGTTTGAGTGTTCGTCTTTTTATCGCAACTGAAAGGTTTCATGGTCACTTTGCAGTTCCCCTCAAATTTATGATAATTGGGATAGTATGTGAGCACTTTGAAAACGTTCCAGGTGTCACTGAGAGCACAAATACAGTCAATTTGAGGTGAACCATGCACATTTCAAGATGATGATCATGGGAATGCTGACATGCTATTCTTGTTCTTGAGGGAAGGAAGCAGTGGAATTCCTTTACACCCCCAAAATAAATAAACAAATAAATAAATAAATAAATGCTTTCCTGTGTATCCAAAACAACGTAGGCCAGTGTGTTCAGATGAAATCAGGCAGAACCACTGACCCAGATTCTGCTCTGTTGTCTCATACAGCGGTGCCGAAGCAAGGATTACTTTGACATTTGTTCAGATGTGCTTCGTCAAACGTCGTGTTGCTTTCAAGGCCTCGATCACCTTCTGTTTCTCCCATTTTTGCGTATACTGTAGATGTGACAAAACCATACCTTTAAGTCTGCCTTGAAATACATTGTTTCACTTGGTGCGGACCGAAAATTGACGATAGCACCCAATTGGTCCTGCTAACTCTGTGTTTACAGCAAAAAGCAATCAAGTTAGTTTGAAAGGGAGTGCGGTGTCCCATTTCACTGTATGCCTTCGAGCAAGGAATCACAAGTCTGTGCTCTTAAACTACTCTCTACTATTCATTTACACACCCCTGATCTAATGCCAGATGTTTTTGTTACCCTCCCACGTTCTCGTCGCGGCGGTCCCGTGCGCCCGAGCGCCGCCACCCACCCGCCTCGGTTCTAGTCCTGCCCGCGGCACGCCTCCCCCCTCCGGTGCCATCATATGGAACGATTACTATGCGAGAGTGAGATGCTGGCTGGCTGGCCAAAGTTGCCGTTGTCGTGCCAGGCGTAGAATAAAAAAAAAAAACGGTTCTGGCGGTCGTGGTCATAAGTACGATTGGTCGTAAGTCGGACGTTGCCTGTATAAAAAAAGATTTCCCTTGCTTCCAATGATATTCACATTGTATTTGCTCAAAATCCAATTTACAAGAATGTGAAGGTCGTTACTACCCGAAGACCACTGGGATATGACCCTCGTGTGCACAAGTGGTTCTGACAATATTATAATTCAAATTTAAAGGACAACCGACATCACTTTTTTGTTTCCTAACTGACATCAGAAAAAATGTTTTATAGCATCTAAAATACCCAAAACACACAATATATTTTTAGTCAAATGCAAAACACCAATAAAAATGACTTAAAGTGTCCAAAATCTGCAAAAAGAACCCGGAAGTGGCCAGACTTCAGAAGGTCCCGCCCCCTTGTTCGTGGCGTCACCCCAAGACGTCTTGCCATGCTGGAGAATCAAATCAATGGCTTCAGATTTAGGGAATATGCTTTCTTGTTACTCATCCAGTTATGAATATGATTCAAATAGTTCTGAAGAGGAAAGCATACATGTTTGCAATCGATTAAATAATTTATTCTGTGCCATTTCGAGGCAATAGGGAGGGGAGGGATGTAGCACTAAAAAAGAGGCATAAAATGGCGACAAAGCTCCGTGTAAGGAATTAATCAGCCCATTTCCACAGGCTGATTAATGCCTTACACGGAGCTTTGTCGCCCTCTTCTGCCTCTTTTTGGTGCAGCACAAAGTTTTCAGACCAAACAAGTACAACAAAATGCATTGACGTGATGGAAGGACTGCTACGATGTGTCCTTTTTTCGGTCAGGGGCGTTCCTTCAGTGACGTAGGGTGTGGACTCGTCACCAACTCAAAAACAACACTTCCGGAATATTCAGCGCGAGTCTTAAAACGTAAAATATAGCTATATGCGGTGGAATATTTGTCAAATGCGCTCAGTAAAATTCATTTGAAGCCATTTTACAAATTATGGACACAACTTTTCCGGAGACGTCGGTTGTCCTTTAAGACAGTTAACACCGCACTTCCCAATAACAGTTTTATTTTGAAATCCTATTCACAATACTTCTGGTGCCTTACCTATCCAACTGACGCAAACTGAAGACAGCTCCAGTGTCCGGAGGAACCTTTCCACACAATGCTATCACAACACTTGGAAATGTTTTATGCCTATTATACATACTATTTTTTATATAGACAGTGATATGTTTTGCACGTGGCTGTATATGATACTCATACACAAGGTCACGTCAGCGTCGCAAAGCAGTGGCTCGGCGACTGCACACACCTTTTACGGCGGTTGCATAAAATCGTTGACAAAGCAAGTTGTCTCGTGTTTTTGGACGCAACAATCTCATTACTGTAATAAGTGCTTCCAGTCTTCATGTTGCTGAATTAAAGTTTCCTCGTGGTGAGCAAAGATATATATACAGACATCCATTCCCGGAATGGTAAGGGGTTGCTGTGGAGTGGGGGGGGCTCTTCCTGTGTGAGTCACATGCATATCTGGTTCAGATGTTTTGCCAGGAAGAGAAGGACTGACGTCATGATTTCAGCCTGACGAGAGAGAAAGAAGTTAGGGGAGGCAAAAAGAAGTGAAGGTTTGCCAGAACGGATGGGAGGTGGGGGAAGGCAAAAACAGCTGATAGGAAACACACACAGAATAATATACAGTCTTAAAATGGGTTCCTTTACATACCCCAGATTTTTGAATAACAGTGTGTGCAGTGAAATCGAAATGATCAATGTTCTCTTGCTAACAGATGAGATTGTTGTCTTCGGGCAGTTGTTGGACAAAAGTCACTTCATTTTTGGTCCAAACTTAATCCTGCCCATTTTATAGTTTCCATGTCTGCTTCAATCTTGACCCGACCTTTATATGCTTGGATTCAGTTTCACGCATGCCGCAGTTTTTTCTTTTCCCCCTTGACATTTGCACCTCTGACACAGTATGTGTGGGTTAGTCTTTTTTTTTTATTTGGAAGGGTTTCAGCCAAGCACATACCCTAAATACATTCGAGTGGCAAGACTGGGTGAGGAAAAGCTACTGTGCAGGAAGCGGGAATTTCTAAAAGGGAAAATCAATTAAAAAGATGAGACTATGAAAAGTACAGTAAAGTCTCGTTATATCGATATTCAAGGGAGTCCGAAAAAATATCGATATAACCGGGACTATCGATATATCCGACCCTGTTTGCATGTAATTTTCTCTGTGCGTGCATAGAAATAGTATCGATATAACCGGGACTATCGATATAACGAGACTTTACTGTAACTATATTTGAAGTGAAAGGGTATAAAAAAATACAAAGAAGCAGAAAACCTGAACAGGAAATTGTGAATTCAAAGTGGCAGAACCGTTGGAGACACTGAAGTGAAAGAAGTGGAATAATTATAGGCTGTTAAGAAAAAAGGCCAACTCAGGCTGAATGACTCTTACAAACTGGAAAAGGTGACGATGTCTTCCTCCTCCACCATTAGTGAAGTATTGTGTGTGCGTGTGTGTTGTCACGTGTGCGTGCGGGTGTATCTGTGACCCTCAGAGCTCCGGCCCGCCCATTGATGCAGATGTAAACACACACCATCAAGCAGACTGTCAACATGAAAAGTACAGGATAACAAAATGGACTCCAACACGCGAAGCGACAATCCAGATGTTACGATGATTCGAAGTGGCAGCTACTTCAAGGTAAGCACACCGTGGCAGACTGAAAATACGTCCAAAGAACATTTCTAGCTCGGGAACATGTTATATTTGGAGTTGCAAGATGTTTCTGCATCATAGAAATCTCAGTGCTTCTCTGTTTATCGTTTGGATTTGACAACTTGTTTCAGACAATTTCAGACAGCAGGGATTTGAAAGGAAGGCTTTGTTCCCCCCAACCAAGCAACCAGGTCATAGAAAGTGCCATGTTTGGGTGGTTATTATGTAAATTAGACCAGTGGTATGCCACAGGAGTCACAACAACTCTCACAGACATACAGCAGATTTGGAAATCGGCTGCGAACAAAAGCTTGACTTGGTTATGTAATTTCACTCTAGGTGGGTGGGCAGACATTTCAGAGACCCAACTATTGTAGTTTAAAGGTTAACAATCATGAATAATAATTATTCATACCTTCCTTACCTTTCTCTATCTTATAAATCCGTATATTCACCTGACCTTCCTTAATTTGGTCAGTAATTTTGTGGCTATATCTTAATATACTGTGCCTTAGCAGCACCGACATATATCATTTTCTAAGAATTTCCTCTCGTTACTTCACAGAAAGGTTTAAAAGGGAGTTATTTGGAATTCATGTTACCAACGGTGTTGAAGGGCGGCTTGGGAGACCTGTGGTTAGCGCGTCGACCTCAAAGTGCAGAGGTCGTGGGTTTCATCTTGGCTTTGGCTTCCTGTGTACAGCTTCATGTTCTCCCCTGGCATACAGTCCACATTCCAAAAACGTGCATGGCATGTGAGTGTGAGCGTGGATGGTTGTTCGTCACTATGTGCCCTGCAATTGGTTGGCAACTGGTTCAGTGTGTCCCCCTGCCTACTGCCCGTAGACTGCTGGGACAGAGTAAGGCACCCTTCACAACACTTATTTGAAAAGTGCCGGACACAATTTGATGCACCCCCCAACTGTAATATATACAATTACACCTTGGAAGAAGCTTTTACAGCGGACATAATCAGAGACACAGGTCGGAAAGTACTTGGTGTATCGAGTGGAAGAAAGGTAGATAAGGAGACTTGGTGGTGGAATGGGGAGGTGCAGGAGTGTATACAGAGAAAGAGGTGATCAGAGAAAAAGTGGGATACTGAGAGGACGGAAGAGAGTAGACAGCAGTACAAGGAGAAGCAGCGCACAGTTAAAGTAAAGGTGGCAAAGGCCAAACAAGAGGCCTATGATGACTTGTATGCTCGGCTGGACAGCAAGGAAGGTGAGACTGATCTTTACAGGCTGGCGAGACAGAGAGACAAAGATGTTAAGGACCTGCAGCAGGTTGGGGTGATTAAGGATAGAGATGGCAATGTATTAACATGTGCCAGTAGTGTGATGGCAAGATGGAAAGAGTACTTTGAAGAATTGATGAATGAGGAAAATGAGAAGGAACAAACAGTAGAAGACATGACTGTTGTGGACCAAGACGTAGCGAGCATTAGCAAGGATGAAGTGAGGAGGGCGCTGAAGAGGATGAAGGGGGGAAAGGCACTCGGGCCTGATGATTTACCAATCGAGGTATGGAAATGTCTTGGAGAGGTGGCGGTGGTGTTCCTGACTGGGTTATTCAACAAGATCTTTGGTGGTGAGCAGATGCCTGAAGAATGGAGATGAAGTGTACTCGTGCCCATTTTTAAGAACAAAGGAGATGTGCAGAGTTGTACTAATTACAGAGGAATAAAGTTGATGAGCCATACAATGAAACTCTGGGAAAGAGTAGTTGAAGCTAAACTAAGAGCAGAAGTGAACATTTGTGAGCAGCAGTATGGCTTCATGCCAAAAAAAGAGTACGACAGATGCAATGTTTGCTTTAAGAATGCTGATAGAGAAGTACAGAGAAGGTCAGAAGGAATTGCATTGTGTCTTTGTAGATCTGGAGAAAGCGTACGACAGGGTGCCCAGAGAAGAGCTGTGGCATTGCATGAGGAAGTCTGGAGTGACGGAAAAGTATGTCAGAGCGGTGCAAGACATGTATCACGACTGTAAGACAGTTGTGAGGTGTGCTGTCGGTGTGACGGAGGAATTCAAGGTGGAGGTGGGACTCCACCAGGGGTCAGCTCTAAGGTCCTTCTTATTTGCTATGGTGATGGACAGGGTGACAGACGATGTTAGACAAGAATCTCCTTGGACCATGATGTTTGCAGATGACATTGTGATCTGTAGCGAGAACAGGGAACAGGTGGCGGAGAAACTAGAGATGTGGAGAGGAACAGCGCCCTGGAAAGGAGAGGAATGAAGATCAGTCGCAGCAAGACAGAATATATGTGTGTGAATGAGAGTGATCCAAGTGCAAGAGTGATGCTACAGGGAGAAGAGATAAAGATGTTGGAGGATTTTAAGTACTTGGGGTCAACTGTCCAGAGAAATGGCGACTGTGGAAAAGAGGTGAAGAAGCGTGTCCAGGCAGGCTGGAGCGGCTGGAGAAAAATGTCAGGTGTAATGTGTTATAGAAGGGTTTCAGCTAGGATGAAAGGAAAAGTGTATAAAACAGTGGTGAGACCAGCCATGATGTTTGGACTGGAGACAGTGCCACTGAAGAAAAGACAGGAAGCAGAGCTGGAGGTAGCAGAGCTGAAGATGTTGAGGTTTTCTTTGGGAGTGAACCAGGTTGGATAGGATCAGGAATGAGTACATTAGAGGGACAACTCATATTAGAGGCTTTGCAGAGAAAGTCAGAGAGGCCAGACTGAGATGGTTTGGACATGTCCAGAGGAGAGAGAGTGACGATATGGGGAGAAGGATGCTGATCCTTGAACTGCCAGGCAGGAGACCGAGAGGAAGACCGAAGAGGAGCTTTATGGATGTGGTCAAAGAGGACATGATGGTAGCTGGTGTGAGAGAAGAGGAAGCACAAAACCGGGATAGATGGAGGACATTGATTCGCTGTGGCGACCCCTGAGGGGAAAAGCCGAAAGGAAAAGAAGAAGACACCTTGGAAGAAGCTTTTATCAACTTTAGGCACGCACACACAGGCTATTCTGACACATTTGAATGAGTGTCATGACAACAATATCAAGTGAAGCAAGCAATGCCAAACAAGATGGATTAAACGTTGTACTAAGTTCATCCTGTCTACTTGATATCTAATTTAAAGCAGATTCTTTACTTGTAGACGACGAAACATATCAGGTATCTGAACACCTACACTGTCTGTAAGTAAAGAATCTGCTTTAAATAAGATGGATTAAAGTCAAAATCAGCTTTATTGTCAAATATGCTAATATGCATGACATACAGCAGTCAGCACAGATGAAATTAATGTCCTCTCTGACCCAGCGTGCAAGGCACTTATAACATGGCTAAAAAAGACATACAATTGACAACAGACAATACATGTAATTTCTGAATGTAAAGTGAGGGAGTGTCGTATGGAAAGTGAGGTAGTGACGTATGTAAAGTGAGATAGTGACATATGTAAAGTGAGGTCGTGACGTATATAAAGTGACGTAATGTAGTAATGCAAAAACGCACAACAAGAAAGGGTTGACGTGGTTGATGTGTGGTCTTGCAGAAAAAACGAGAAAGAATAAAAAATAGAGTTCAGGATGATCGTACAGCATGTAGTGTGTCCTCAGAGTTCGGTGAGGGTGGCAGTGGGAATGGGCAGGCTGGGCAGGGCTGGGAGGGAGTTGAGTCTCCGGACTGCCTGGTGGCAAAAACTGTCCTTGTCCTTGAGCCTGCTGGTCTTGGCACGGAGACTCCGCAGTCTCCTACCCAATGGCAGCAGGCTGAAGAGGCTGTGGGAGGGGCGGGTGGGATCGCCAGCGATCCTGATGGCTCTGCAGGTGAGGCGGGTGTTGTAAATGTCCTGAAGGGGGGGGGGGGAGACATCGATGATCTTCTAAGCTGTCCTCACGATCACTTCCACCTACTCCTAGTCAATCACGAGAGGGAGAAATCGGGGAAATCAAAAAGTGGTGGAATCTGCTTTTATATTAACAAAGAATGATGTACTGATGTCACAAAGCTTGACGCATACGTCAGCCTGGACTTGGAGTCGCTGTTGGTCAACTGAAAGCCTTCTACTGACCACGAGTTCACCTCCTTTATACTCATAACTGTTTACATTCCACCACAAGCTAATGCTAACACCACGATACAAACATTAGCCAAACATGTATTTCAGCGTCACCCCTTATTATTTTGGGTGATTTTAATAGAGCACATTTTAACCGCAAACTTCCCAGATATAAGCAGCACATTGATTGTTTCACCAGAGAAGACAACATTCTAGATCACTGCCACACAACAGGTATAGGTTCATCCCAATCGATGCCCGTGCATCAGTGATTCTTTCTGAGCACTATCTAACACACTTAATTCTTACATACAAACAGGAACTCAAATGTGTAAAACCTGTTAAGACTATGAGAAATGGACCAAGCAACGCTAGCTCTACAAGAATACCAAGACTGCACTGACCGGGGTGTCTGAAACTTTAACGGGCACACTGGATGAATACACAGAATCTGTTGCACCATACATCAGTTTCTGTGAGGACATGTGTGCACCAACAAATTCCTTCTGTTCCTTCAACAATAGAATCCACCATTGACTGCCAAGATTGGGCAACTTAGAAAAGAGAACAAACCTGTATTTTGAAGTTGGGATAGGGTGTTGCACCCCCGAAACCAATTGACAAAGGAAATTAATATTGCAAATAGAATCTATGCAGAGAGGGTGAAAATACTGTTTTCTGGTCATATGTGTAATGGCCTGAAAACAGTCACAAACTATTGGTCACCATCCCCCAAGCAGTGAACAACAAGGGTCTCTAATATTAAGCAGATTCTTTACTTACAGACGAAACATGTCAGCTATTCGAACACCTACACTGTCTGTAAGTAAAGAATCTGCTTAATATTAGATATCATGTAGACAGGATGAACTTAGCACAACGAACAAGGGTCTCGTTTTTTTGCCATTTCGAAAAAGACACCCATTTCCCACATCTACCAGAAACTACTGTATCTACACCCTGCCACCACTCTCTGCCCTACAGATACACAAATGGGGTGTGGGGCAACTCTTCAAGCAGTGTAAGATCAAGAAATCTGCGAGACCTCACAGAGTGCCACCCTCCTGCCTGAAAGTCTGCGCTGCCCAGCTGGCTATGGTCTTCACCCAAATCTTCAACAGATTGCTGGATCTATATGAGCTCTCATCCTGCTTCAGTATCCCATCATCCCAGTTCCCAAGAAACAGCAACATTGGAAGTGAACGACTAGTGGCCAGCCGCTCTGATGTCATGAAGTCCTTTGAACGCAAAAAAGAACATCACTGGACCCTTACTGGACCTTCTTCAGTTTTCCTACCGGGTAAACAGGATGAGGATGAAGTCAACATGGGGATGCACTATATCCTCGAGCATCTCGACAGCACAGGGACCTATGCTCGGATCCTGTTTGTAGATTTCAGCTCTGCGTTAAACCGCATTATCCTGGAACTCCTCACCCTCAAACCTCTTCAGCTCTGTGTGTGCGATCCAACGATCTTCCAATCTTCAGCTTCCTGACAGGACATTCACAACATGTGAGGCTTAGAAGAACATAATCAACATGCAGGGACCTGTCCTTTCTTTACTTTTCTTCACCCTCAACACGAATGATTGCTGCTCAACACATCCAGCCGTCAAATTCATAATGTTCGTAGATGACACAACCATCATTGGTCTCATCTTTGATGAGACCAATGATGAGTCTGCTTACCAACAAGGAGTGGAGTCGCTGGAACTCTGTCCATCCAAAACAATCCAGACCTAAACACGCTCACGATGGTAGAGATGATCATGGACTTCAGGAAAAATTCTTCACCACAGCTGCCCATGACACTATCCAACCATCGTGTATTGACCGTCAAGACCTTCAAGTTCTTGGGAATCCAAGTCTCCCAGTGTCACGCTCGAACGAGGAGTGGCAACAGATCTCGTCAGACAAAAAGGAGAGCTGGATCCAAAATACTCGATGGAGACAGGAATATGTTCAAAAGAGGCTTTACTGAGACACGCAGGGAACAAACATAAAGTGACGAAACAGAAAAGCGAGGCAACGACTGCAGAGGGGGACCAACCTGCGTACTGTGAGGCGACAAGGGCGTGGATTGGGATCAGGAGCGTGAGCCCGGAGGAGCAGGTATGGGAGGGGCGCACACCTGACGCCAATTAGGATATGACACCCAGGACATGAAGTGAGAGGTCAAAACCAACTCTATTGTGAAAAAGGCCCAGCAGAAGCGGAAAACATCTTGGCACCCATTACCCACTCGCGAAGACATGTACACCGCCAGAACAAAGACTAGGGCACGGAAAATCCGACTGGACCCCTTCAGTTTGCCCACCACCACTTCTAGCTTCTCTCCTCAGGCAAGCACTACGTACAATCCATGTGCACCAAATCCGGCAGACACTTAAAAATCTTCTTCCTTTTAGCCATCAACTCCCTAAACCAAGGTTGTCAAAAGTCGTTCCTGGACGGCCGTTGTTCTACATGTTTCCCAGGTCTACCTGTTGCAACACACCTGTTTCAAATTATCAGATCATCAGTGAGCTCTGCGGCAGCCTGAATCAAGTATGCTGCAACAGGGAGACTTGGAAAACATGCAGGATGGCAGCCCTCCACGACTTGAGTTTGACACCTCTGCCCTAAACAGTAACCTAAATCTACTGGTATAGTGGTTCTTACACTTTTGTACAACCCTGTGGAACAGCATTACTGCTATAATCATTGTAGCTACAGCACTGTAGTCACTAAAACCGTTGTCACTGACCTATATTCCACAGAACTAGACACTTTAAAGCGCTCAATGACATAATTGCACACTTATTGTCCGACAAATACTGGTACTGGTCAGTTCATGATATTCTGCACTAACTGTCTGATATAGTAATGTATTCTAACACTCATCGTTTTAGCTTTGCTTGATGCTTTGCACATTCTATAACAGCTGTCATTTGGTGGTACCAATGCACAATCATACACTTATATTACGGAATGTCCTTCCATGCTTCTTGGTCATTCCTTGTTCATGATGATACCGGTGCAGCCTGGATGACCGCAGACAAATTCCTTGTGTGGTCTACATACTGTACTTGGCCAATAAAGACGATTCTTATTCTGATTCTGATAATTTCTTGTGGCATAAGTGCACTCCATGAAAATATTTTATGTAGGTTGGTGATAGACGCTTATGCTTTATGACTTCCAAACAACATTCGGTTTCCGGTGGGCCTGGAGGGACACCCTGTAGTGCAATGTATGGTTACTATGACCTTTACCAGACAATAACCCGATTCACATAATAGTCCACTGGTTCCTTTCTGACACATAAATGTCATATTGTGTTGCTATTGCACCACATGGATTGCACAATGTGGGGGCTACCTTGTATTATGCAGTCGTTTTTTGACCCCTATGCCAAACGTTTGGGGTGGGTGGGAGCTCTGAGGCATGAACAAAGTAGACTTGACTGAGTCGGAAAGCCTTTGCTGAATGAGCTGGTGTTGGAGAAAGGCACTGGAGAATACTGCACTTTGTTGGTTAAAATGGGTCATGCATTTTGTAAAACAAAAACCCAAAATGATATATATTACCCGAAATGCACGGTCATATCATTGGATTGGATTTGCCTTTATTAGTCTCGCAGTGGAGAAATTTACAAAAACATTTACAAAAATAATAAATATCTGAGTTGAATAGAATACAGCATTTTATTAGTTATATTCATTATATTCATACAACATTTTCAGTCATACAAGTGAGGACAAACAAGGTCTATTAAAAAATATGAAAACATGAGACTTCTCTACGTCATGCATGTTATGGCTGTGCATTATACTTTGTGGTTTTCAGGCCGGCACAATACAATCGGCCTGAGCTGAAAATTATTTTACATTAACTGACATAGTGTGGGAAATAATGTGCCAGTAATAAGGATAAGTAAACTCACTCACCACCAAATACATACCACTGCTGCCTATTGGCGGGGCGGCACCTGGAGATTCTCATATTGGCTCGTAGTTTTGTTGTTGTTGTTTGTCCTAATTTTTTGGACTACTTATTTTTGTCTGTGTGCGTGTGTTTGTGTGCATGCGTGAGCGTGCGATGCAGTTTAAATCCCAATTTCCTCATTTTTATGGAACACTTGTTGAATGTTTAACAGCATTTAATGAAGAGAAAAAATAAAAATACTGCCCTTTTTTCACTCAACGCGTTTCATTGTGTTTCAATACAGTACAGTACACACACATATCTCACACTGCCCCGCCGAGGTCAAGGTGTGCACAGCATTTTGGATCGATTCAAAGTTGACAACAGAGAGCTGTGTTTTACTTCTCAAGTGGACAGCCAAATACACAAAACTGGCAGCATTTAATACAGTCACATCCCATGGCAGTATTGTGCAATCTTTGAAACTGAGATATACAGTACTCTATTTACAACACGGTTACATCTTTAGTAACAACCTCACATGTGCGGTAATTAATTCATTTCATGCGACTTCCCAGCAGAGTAAAATAGGCAGGTAAAACCCCCAAAATGATCACCTTGCAGACACATTCTGAGTACAATGAGATCATTTTGCATGCATGATATGACATATGAGAGACCCCCCTGCCCTTCCAAAAAGGCCCAGAATCGTCCCAGCGGTGCAAACATTGAGTGGAAAGCAATACGTTTTCTCACACTTAGGATGTAGTTGTGTACAATGCTTTGTGTTTAGTTTCCTGCCGGTCGGAAATTAACATTCACACGCGCGCGCGCGCACACACGCACACACACACACACACACACACACACACACACACACACACACACACACACACACACACACACACACACACACACACAGACACACACACACACACACACACACACACAGGATGGCTGACCAACCCTTTCCCTTGTCGAAAGCCAGATCGGTATCTGTGTCTTCACCTGGTTTGGGAAATTCCTTTTGCTCGGTTCACTGCTGCTGTTGTTACTCCTCCTTACATTTATCTATCATAGCCTCTCATTCTTTATTTTTGCAGTTGATTGATGCATTTGCTCTGGAGATTGGGGAATTAAAGAAGGAGATGGTTCACACCTCTCCCACAGTGAATCCGGAGTCCTTGGACATACAAGGGTATATTGTTGTTGTCAACACTTTTGCTGTGTAATGACGAAAACCTTTTTCCAATCTGATTTTGTTAAAAAAATAAATAAATAAAAGAAAAACAACAACCTTAAAACCCTGGAGAACCCACTGGGTCAAATTTGGCCCCTATAAATTCTGCTACCCCCCCAAAAAAGGTTTTATTGATTAAACTAGTTGTAAAATATTAGGACATAAAGGGTTAAAATAAAAAAGCATATGTTTTAGTGTTCAGTGAACTTGTACAGTCATTTAATGTATAACTCATAAAAATAAGAAAATGGTTGTTGGGTTCTTCAGGGTTATTTAATTGTGTTCATATGGGGGCATGGAACTCTGTCACGTCGGTCTTATGGTACAGCAAGTGGCTGAAGTCTCTATTCTGTCTTTGTCAGGCCGGAAAGTGAGGTGTGTGGGGACGTGAATGCTATTGATCCGGGGTCCACCCAAAGTGGCCGCGCCAGATGTGAAAGGGACTATGGATATGATTCATTACGGAGGAGGATGAGTGTCTTGGAGAGACTGGCTCACACCCACCCCGTATGGCTGCTGCTGGCAGTCAATGAAGAGCAGGCCGCACGCATCCTACTTAAACAGCCACCAGGGGTGAGGACCACCATCTTAAATAATCACCACGCATCTATTTTTTGTAAGTATGTACGCTTTCCCATGGTATGGGTTGCAGGCTTTCTTAGTAAGGAAGTCAGTCACGTTGCAGAGGAAGGTCGTCTCTGTGCATCTGAAAAATGATCAGGCAGGGAGCTCCATCCGCCATTTCCCTGTCAGAGAGAGCCAGTACAGTAAGTTTCATATGCACTGTTGCTTTATATGAAGATGTTTTCAAGTCAAATATGTGTGTTTAAATCTTTCATTGATTATTGCACAATGTATGTATGTTAAAAACGGTTTCTTTTTTTTCATGCGTGCGGTCTGTCATGTTTTGGAAGTCTGCCCCAAAAAATGACATCTTCCGAATCAGAATCAGAATCAGAATCATCTTTATTGCCAAGTATGTAGAACACACAAGGAATTTGTTTCCGGTAGAACACGCTGCACTAGTATCGTCGTCAAAAAAACTGCTAATCTTGCTCTGTGAATCGCGCTTAATATTTCCTCACTCGATATTGGATGTTCCATGTGGGAACTCTGTAAACCTTCTCAAAAATTACAATACATGTACTCTACCTGTAAACATCGACAAGCTAGCCGCAACCTACAAAAAAAAAAAAAGGTCCATGTAACCCACTTTTTGTATCGATCCATGTAGTCAAGGCACATGTACCAGAATGAGCAGCACAATTAAAGAAAAACGTGCGACAAAAATGTTTCTTTTTATTTGTATTTAGTTATGTCTAGGGCTGCAACAAATGATTATTTTAATATATTTCTTTTTTACTGTTTGTTGAATCATTATGTGCAATTGCTGTCTGTAGCTGCATCTGTATCTGAAAGGTCTTAATCTAGTCAGTGCTTCTTACAGCCCAATTTTCAACTCACGCAATCTTTGAGAATATATATTTTTTTCTGCGATAGAGACTACACACTACACAAAAAAACAAAACTTGTAGTTAACAATGCCGCTTGCGATGTCAGGAAGTGAGGATCATATCGCCATGTAAAACAATGACATCATTGCAGCTGTCCCAATTCATTGATATGACTGTACATATGCGAGGCCGTGTCTGTGTTGACATGTGGGTCATCTGCTCACCCGGTGGTTTTCTAAACCTGCACACATTGGAGTGGAACATATTCAGTGAATGCAACCATTCACACTCTCGTTTATGCCAATAATGCAATGAGGAAGCCTACCTTTATGAAAGTCAGTGATGCCAGGATATTAGGATGACCAGATATTACTGTATCGACTACACAATATTCATTGTTATATTTATGCAGGTATAGACAACATTTCATAGCTATTTTTCATTGCTTTCTAGCATTTTCTCTTGATGGATCTGGAATCAGCTTTGCAGATCTTTTCCACCTAGTGGCTTTCTACTGCATAAGCAGGTACTGTACTTCGTAATTTCTCTCTTTTTGTCTTCATGTGATACGATGCGGCCAGGGGATGTTGGCGTTTTTGACAAATTGGATGCAGAGTCCAACAATGTAGGTTATATGAAGGAATGTTAGGACATTATCATGTCTCTTGATTTACAATCATATTATCTACATGCCATATTTATAGTCATACATCAGCTTACAAACTTAATTGGTTCTCAGAAAGTGTGTGTAAGGTGAAAAGTTTGTCTTCCAAACATTTATTTCCCATAAGAAACGTTTAAAATGAGAATAATACGTTCCAGGTCCCTATAAAACAAACTTTTCTATGAAATAAGCCTTAAAACTACACAAGATATACCTTCTTTTATGTAAAATAAATGATCTAGTGTATTGTAATTAAAGAAATTAAATGTACTCTATAATAAAGTCGTTTTATTTACATTTGTGATGGTAGTTGTCAATGGATGACGAACTTCCTCTGATGCCTCTTGATGATATCCAAGTGAAGTTGCCGTGCTTTCTCTGCGATAATACCCTCACTCACACTGTCCCCTGCTAGCTGCTTTTAATTAATCCAAATCAACTGAAGTTTTTCAACCTCTTCTATTGCCTGAGACCGTTGTTTAGACAACGCAGAAACACCCTGAATAGCTTCCTTGTTCTTAAGGATGGTAGCAAGGGTCGACTTAGCATCATGGTACTGGGACGCTAAGTCAGACAAACGCACACCTCGGTCGTGTTTTTCGATGATCTCCTTCTTCTGCTCGAGCGTAATTTTCTTTTGTGTCCTCTTCGGCTGAAAACTAGCATGTGGTAGGGTCTTGTTTTAGCATCTTTTCCCATAATAGCAAAAGTATCCTCGATAACATACCACGTCCGCACTCAAAGAAAGGGGGTGATGAAAACTAGTCCGCCAGCCAATATGGCGCTGTTCGACCGTGTGGTTTGGTGTTCATCTGCCGAAAACTAGTTTGTCAGCCAAGACTAAATGCTCCCGAATTTAATCTCCGTGAGGCGTTCGTAAGCTGAAGTATCTCTATACTTTAAAAATAGCTGTTCAGCATTCATACATGATAATCAACATCATAACAGTCAAGCACATTGGGTGAAATGATTGACAAATACCACAATATACCGGTAAATAAGAGACATTTGTTTTGGATCTGTTGTCAATATTTAATCCATGATGTGTTTTGTTGCATGATGAATAGGATTTCTGAATTGTGTGTTTCTTATTAATTAGGGATGTGTTGCCCATGCCCCTCAAAGTCGCCAACGCTATTGCATCAGCCAAGACACAAAAAGATCTGGAAGAGGTGGCTCAACTTGGACCAGGTAATTGAATGTATTGAAAGGAGGCCGTTCAGAATTAATAAAAGTATGCTGCCAGACATTTTTGATTCACTTATTTTCGTAAAACTTGTGGCCAGCCACAGGTGAAAAAAAAGATAATTTTACAGCATTGACACTGTACGGCCAATTATGAAGTATTTCCAAGGACCGCAAATCCCTGATAGCGCCTCTGCTGGTAGCCGGTCAGTAGCCTAATCCCCCCAAAATGGTGTTCATGCTGAAGCATTGGCATACTTTGACTCCTTTATTTTTATGTGTTCACATCAATTACATTTAATCAATTACATACACGTACAGACGCGCATGCGCACGCACACACACACACACACACACACACACACACACACACACACACACACACACACACACGTGCACGCACACGCACACTTAATATGCTTCACCCAATCAGGAGTCCGACACCGAAAAGCATTTACCAACAGCTGAAGACGAGTTTCGCTCTGACACTCATGCAAATGTTGTGTGTTTGTTGTGTTGTGTGTTTGTGTTTGGGTTGGTGGTGGCCTTTTATCAAGCATCTTCACCTTTATTAAGTTCGGAGCGTTGCTTGTTCTGTAACCACAAAGAGACACAAGCCAGTGTCTTATTGTGCCGGTCCCAAGCCCGGATAAATCCAGAGGGTTGTGTCATGAAGGGCATCCGATGTAAAAGCTTGGCCAAAACAAACATGCGAATCAAACCTCTGAAGATGGAGGACACTGATTCACTGTGGCGATCCCTGAAAGGAAAAGAAGATTTATTATAGACAAATGATTATTCAGTTCCATATAAATCCCGTACAACACATAGCTTCACTGGCTTGCTTGAACACAAATGAAGTCCTTCAATCTGAAGACAGAAGGACAGACACACCGCAGCTGTGCAGAAATGTAGCAGTCAACGTATCCTTTTTTAGACCGCCGCATATGTCGGTACGAGGACTAAAATAGATATGATGCACACAAACCTGTGCTCTTCTTTGTCACTTTGGTCAAAGTGTTATTTTTGAAAGACATCTGTGACCTTTTTTGTGTAGGCTCTCTTCAAAGATCAACAAAAGAATATTAGGTTCAAAGAAGGTCATGACAAACGTCATTGTCATTGAAAATGACAACAGCATATAGACATTTTTTTAGGAGATACATATTATATTGTATGAATATACAGAATACAGCTGATGCTAAGTCAGTAACTCACGCTGCAGGAGTGATCAGGAATCCAGAAACTATACTGGACGGCACTCTTGCTCAGTTCAAACATTTGCAAGAGAGCACAGCTGAAAGGGGAATGGAGGAACTGGAAATATGTTGCACTTTGTTGAGTTCACGCCCACCACCCCATGAATAACATTGGCGACTCCCTCTCTGTGGCTTTACGACGCACACACTGGATCACACACAGCAAAGGGCAAAGAGACGCAGGACTGACTCACTTGGAGTTTTGGCCACCAGCGAGAAGAAGGGAACACACATTGAACAGAGCATAACTTCAAACCCTTTCAAGGAAAACTTTGAATCAGTGGTGAGCTAGACATGAGAATGAGGCGGTTTGCTCTGCGTGTAGAAAGTTTGCTAAATGAGTTAGCCATAATGTATACAAGCCATTATATGTTTTCATGTCTGTCTCTTTTACAGGCTTTTGGGACTCTGCCCTGTCCAGTCAGCGGGCGACCTCCTACCCTCCTCGTCGACCTTCAAGCCGAACTCTAAGCCCCCAACGGATAAGCAGGACCAACGAGGAACAGGGTTTGGAGCAGTGTCATACTGGGCCCAAATGTGACAGCGCACCACCAACATTACGTCACTGGACTCCTTCTCAAAGTCACAATAGGCATTCGAATGCTACTCTCTGCTTTGTCAACCCATTGTTTTTCCAGACTCGGCAGCACCGCTGCTGTACAGAGGATTCAACTTCACACGAGTCGAACAATGTGTCTATGAAACCCCCAAGTGGCCGTCAAGAGATCAAGCAACACCCAGCAGAAATTAAAGTGAAGCGTAAATCGCACCCGCCTCCTCGTCCTCCTCCTCCTCGCTTGATGCCACGCAAGCGACCGGCTCCACCGCCACCTGGGGTTCCAGCTCTTACCACCAGACCAAAAAGCATGCCAATGGCCATTCCCGTGGCCCCAGGTCAACAGCGTGCCCCCACCCGGCGCCCGGCCCCTCCTCGACCGACAGTTGGTATTAAACACAGCAGCTCACTCAAAGGGTCACCAAGATCGCCAATCCCTGCGCCTCCAAACCCACCACCCCCAAGACCGAATAAGCCTGTTGTGGACCACCACTGCCACGTTGCCCTTGATGATGAGACCATTGCTCAAGCTTTGTCAAGAGTCAAGCTCCCCGCTTCCTTTCCGGACGATCTTCCACTGGAGGACAGCAGCGTGAGTCCATTGATCCAAAACGAGAGGAGACTTCAACGGCTTAGTGACATGAGCATGTCAACTTCGTCATCTGATTCATTGGAATATTCACAGTGTCCCGGGTTCTCCCTGGGTCTGGGCTCCAGCCAGTCATGCCATCTTAACCATCCGGAGAATGTAGAGGACACAAGTGAGGATGACGATGATGATGACGAGAATGGTGAAGAAGAAGTCGAGGAGGACTACGGGGTGGGCCTCGAGGCTGACTTGGAAATGCGTCTTCGTCCGTCCTTTAAGGCTCGAAGTCGCAGGGTGGGTGTGAGTCTAAGTGGAGGGGGATCATTTATTCTTCCCCGGGCCTTGAAAGGACGCCTACGCAAGGTCAGTGGTATGCTCACATCTTTGATGACTCCAGAGAGACGGACAGTGAAAAAGATAGCAGAGCTGTCTAGGGATAAAAGTACATATTTTGGCTCACTGATCCAGGACTATATCAGCTTTGTTCAGGAGAATCGTGGTTGCCACACATCAGGAGAGGATTTTTTGCAGACACTCAGACAGTTTATGACGCAGATGAAAGCTTACCTGTGCCAAAGCTCTGAGCTGGACCCTCCGATCGAATCGCTCATCCCTGAAGATGTGATTGGTAAGACAGTCATTATATTTGAAGTCTTTGGAAGCTTTGTCCGAGCAAAAGAACCATTTGTGGGTGTAAACACATTGTGTATTGTGTTGTTTTTTTTTTTAATCCAAGCGATGACACTCTCAGTTTCGTTTCTCCGTTGTATGAGATAATACCATATAATCTAGGAAGTAAAAGCCACAGGCGATTCATCAGTAGTGGGCACTTGGAGTCATCCTCCCACCCAGCTTGGTCAGACTGAAAGGACAAAAAAAAACAACACAAAAATCAAAATCTAATTCTTTGGACCCACCTCATGCAATACCCACAGAATGGCCACCGTTGTGTGCAGAATGTCGCTACTCAAAGCCAAAAATGTTTAAGTGGAATTACTATTAAAGCACACTACATTTTCTGTGGGGCTCCTAATGGCTCTTGTCTGCGTCAGGACATGGTGACCACTTTTTATGGGGCTAAACCAATCTTCTGCATTGTGTCATTTTCATCTCAACGACAGGAGAATGTGTGTAACAAGACCATTTGGTTGATCACGTGTGCACTGGATTTAAGTGTAAAATTGTTCTCACCAAAATAACATTCATTCATTCATTCATTCATTCATTCATTCATTCATTTCCCGAACCGCTTTAAGGCCGGAACTGGAATTGAACTGTGAAGTTGACGCGCTTGGCACTCACCGACCAAGCCGCCCAACAAAATAATTGGAACATTCCACTTATGAATCAGTGTCCTTGAATCGTTTTGCGTCCCATTTCATGAAAACCGTCAAGCGTTTTTACCCTGGACATCATTTGTTGGTTAAAAAAAACCACGGTCCTTGGCCATCTTCTTCCTAATCTATTGGAAGTGCTTAAAATATTGTGTTGAGTTTCAGCGAGGGCAACGGATGTGTCCATTTTCTTATTTCTTCTATTGTTTTCCCCCACATTTTTTATCTGCCCACTGCTGAGATCTGTGGGTGATTTAAAAGACAGGCATTACTGAATTAAAGTTGTTGGTGACATTTGTTGGAAATGAACTTTACTTATTACAAAACTTCAGGCATTACACTGCACTGGAATACAATCACCGGGGGAAAAATAAGAATGTTGCTGATGTCAGGCCTAAACAGTGGCTCCGGTTCCCTCATATATGAAGTCATTTACTGCCAGACGTGGAAAAAAAATGTGTCCACTCCGGTGCCAGGGTTTTTGTCATTTTCACTCAAGTTCCAGGACCCACAGAATAGTGCGTGTTAGGACTACATAAACATTCAATGCAGCATAAGAAACCTGAGACTCTCTTCATCAGAAAGAAAGTTAATTCTTAAGTTATATGGGTCTTGAGTAATATGAGGTGCAAGTGGGGGCGGCCGTATAAAAGGCAAATGCTGCCCCCTCATCAAAGGGAAAAAAAACATTGCTAGAGGTCTGACCAGCACTTCATCGGCACCCCCACAAGAAAAACCAAAACTCGAACAAATTCAGGACAGGCGCTCCACGTCATATTTTCAAATTCACAAATAAATTCGGGAATGTCAGTGAGTGAGTGAATATTGGGTTCAGTTTGTCGTTGTTTAAATATTCACAGCTACTTTGACATACTGTGCCCACATAGATGCAAACCCTAGTGTCTCTGTAGTACAGCACAAACATCCTCCTTCAGGCAACATAAGGACCACACCAACAAAAGTACATAAAAATCATGCAGGATCAATCGTGTAACTGTTCACCCCGGGTACATGTAGTTAGCGTCTTCTTATTTTCCTGATTCGCCACAGTGAATCAGCATGCTGATGAATGAATGCACCTGCTTAAAAAAAGAATGTTATGTGATGCTTGATATTCAACAGAACAGGTGCTGGAAAAGGCCATGCACAAGTGTGTTCTGAAGCCTCTGAAGACGTTCATCGATGTGGCCTTACATGAATTCCAGGTGAGAGAGCAAATCATTTTACATATGCTCTCACAGTGTCACAGTATGATGACAAGTACAAATGGGTACTATAAAATAAGAAACTTTATTAGGGCCAAAAGCAGGGACATTTACAGGTGATGTATGTACAGTGAGACCTCAACTTACGAGCACCTTATATTAACAACTTTTCATCTTACGAACAGAAGGAGATGATTGAAAAACACGAACGAGGTGTGCATTTGTTGTCTTTGGTGGCTGAGCACGGCTATGCTACGTCAACCATTGCTACCATTCTCCGGAACAGAAAAGCCATCAAAGGTGCGTCTGTTGCAAAAGGTGTTTCCATGCTCTCAAAGCGACGGTCTCGGGCAATCGAAGAAGTTGAAAAACTTCTGTTAATTTGAATTAACGAAAAGGAGCTATCCGGCGACAACGTGAGTAAAGCTATTATATGCCAGAAAGCACGGCGAATTCACGCCGATATCGCCATGCGCCAACCTGGAAGTTCGGCGCTTATTGAGGATTTTCAAGCCAGTAACGGATGGTTCGACAAAATCTGAGGGCAAGGAGGAGATGGCTGCAGCATCAAGTGAGCTCATCAAGGCAATGTTGGCAAAGTGGAATGATGTGCAGTTCCATCCAGAAAAGACTGTGGCTATGACAATCATCAACATGATGAACAATAATGTGATGCCTCAGCTTTGTAAGACCTTACAAGTCAGAAAGCAACAGGTGTCAATTAAGAGGTTTTTATTCAGCAGAAATGATGAGGAGTCTCCAAAGAAAAAAGAAGAGAAGCCACACCAGAGGTAAAGTTACCAACAGTCCTTATGGAAGGTTTTACACATTTATTATACATAGAATAAGGTATGTTGTGTGTAGTTTTAAGGCTTATTTAGTTGAAAAGTATATTTTATGGAAACCCGGTAATGGATTATTCCCATTTTAATGGTTTCCTATGGTAATTTTTTTTTTGAGATACACACTTTTCACCTTACACACTCTGTCTGGGAACCTATTAAGTTCGTAAGTTGAGGTCTCACTGTATAGTAAAAGGCTTTCTCTGTCTAATTAAATTTGGCATGGTAGTGTCATCATGATGTTCTTTCCATAGAAAGTAGGTGAAAAATTACACACTTAGGACTCATGATCAGCAGACGTGGAGATTATAGAGTTGTGTAAATCTGCGCTGGAACCTGGTGCTGCTAATGTTTCTGTTATGGTCTGACACACTTTTGGGACACAAAAGGCAGAAATCGTGTTCTATCAGAATCATCTTTATTGCCAAGTATGTAGAACACACAAGGAATTTGTTTCCGGTCGAACACGCTGCACTAGTATCATCAGAAAAAAATTGCAAAGAGGCACTATACAATTCCATTTGGGCTACTGTTCAAAGAGTTAGTGGCTTGGGGGAAGAAGCTGTTTAAATGTCTGCTGGATTTGGTGCGCATGGATCGGTAGCGCCTGCCTGAGGGGAGTAGCTGGAAAAGGTGGTGGGCAGGGTGCGGAGGGTCCAGTCGGATTTTCCGCGCCCTAGTGTGGATTCTTGCAGTGTGCAAGTCCTCGAGAGTGGGTAGGGCGGTGCCAATGATTTTTTCCGCCGTCCTAACTGTCCGTTGAAGTCGGATTTTGTCCATTTTTGTGGCGGCCCCGAACCAAACGGTGATGGAAGAACACAGGATGGATTCGATGACAGCCGTGTAGAAATGTTGCAGCACCTCCTGTGGCAGGCCATGCTTCTTTAGCAGCCTCAGGAAGTACATTCTCTGTTGGGCCTTTTTCAGGATAGAGTTGGTGTTGACCTCCCACTTCATGTCCTGGGAGACTGTGATTCCCAGGAACTTGAAGGTCTCAACGGTTGACACCAGGCAGTTGGATAGTGTGAGGGGTAGCTGTGGTGATGGATGTTTCCTGAAGTCCACCATCATCTCAACTGTCTTGAGCGTGTTCAGCTCCAGGTTGTGACGGCTGCACCAGAGCTCCAGCTGCTCCACTTGTTGTCGGTACGCAGACTCGTCGCCGTCTTTGATGAGACCGATGACCGTGGTGTCGTCTGCGAACTTTATGAATTTGACAGCTGGGTGCGTTGAGGTGCGGTCGTTTGTGTAGAGAGAGAAGAGCAATGGAGAGAGGACGCATCCCTGCGGGGCTCCAGTGCTCATGGTTCGTGTTGTGGATGATATATTTCCCAGTCTGACCTGTTGTGTCCGTCCTGTCAGGAAGCTGAGGGTCCACTGGCAGATCGTGGGGGACACACCAAGCCGGAGAAGTTTGGGGATGAGGAGTTCTGGGATGATGGTATTGAACGCAGAGCTGTAGTCCACAAACAGGATCCTTGCGTAGGTTCCTGTGTTGTCAAGGTGGTCGAGGATGTGGTGCAGTCCGATGTTGACTGCATCCTCCACAGACCTGTTTGCCCGGTAGGCAAACTGAAGAGGATCTAGCAGAGGTCCGGTGATGTTCTTTAGGTGGTTCAGCACGAGGCGTTCAAAGGACTTCATGACCACAGACGTCAGAGCAACAGGTCTGTAGTCGTTCAATCCCGAGGGTGCTGGTTTCTTTGGAACTGGGACGATAGTAGACTGTTTGAAGCAGGATGGGACTTCACACTGCTCCAGGGATCTGTTGAAGATTCGTGTGAAGACCGGAGCCAGCTGGTCAGCGCAGACTTTCAGGCAGGAGGGGGACAGTCTGTCAGGTCCTGCAGCTTTCTTGATCTTCTGCTGCTTGAAGAGCCGTCTCACGTCCAGTTCGTGGATCTGTAGGGCAGAGGGCGGAGATACGGTAGTTTCTGGTAATGGTGGGCATATGAGAGAAATGGGGGTTCCCTTTTCAAATCGGCAAAAGAATGTATTAAGGTCATCAGCCAGATTATTGTTGTACACTGCTTGGGGTGATGGTAAACAATAATTTGTTATTGCTTTCAGGCCATTCCACACCGATGCAGAGTCGTTAGCAGAGAATTGTTTGTTAAGCCTCTCTGCATAACTCTTCTTTGCGATGTTAATTTCCTTTGTCAATCTGTTTCGGGGGAGTTTGTAAAGCGCCCGATCGCCGTTTCTAAATGCGGACTCTTTCTCTTTCCTAAGCTGCCTGAGTTTGGGAGTGAACCATGGCTTGTTGTTGCTGAATGAGCGGAAGGACTTTGTTGGTACACACATGTCCTCACAGAAATTAATGTATGATGTTGCAGTGTCTGTGTATTAATCCAATGTGCCCGTTGAAGTTTCAAAGACGCTCCAATCAATGCAGTCTAAGCATTCTTGTAGCGATAACTTTGCTTCATCAGTCCATTTTTTAACTGTCTTGACTACCGGTTTTACACATTTGAGTTTCTGTCTGTATGTGCGAATTAAGTGGATTAAATAGTGGTCAGAAAGACCCAATGCTGCATGCGCAACAGACAGGTATGCACCTTTGAGTGCTGTCTATTGATGCAAATAGACAATTCAATACAATACAATACAATACATATTGATTTATATAGCGCTTTACCAACAGTTGAAGCTGCAACAAAGTAAAAGTAATCACAGACAAAGTTAAGTAGCATCAGCACATCAGGCAGCCTGGCAGGGAAGTCTGTGGGGTGGACTGACCAACTGCAGTGGGCACCGTAGGCATTTGTTGTGGGGCTTTAAACAGGCGCAGGTCCATACCCATTTCCTCCACCACCAAGTAGGCTGAGGGGCGGGCAATCGATTAAGTCTTGATTGCCAGATCACCAGAGTTTCAGATGTGTGCAAGCAGGCATAGGAACAAAAAGGGCAGTTGGGCTTGTTGTGGGCGGAAACATAGCTGACTCCGTTTACCGGCAATCTCAATTTGACACACTCACATCTTGCTTGGAGACATCTGTGTGTGGAAAAGAAACCAGTCAAACGCAAAACACCAATAAAAATGACTTAAAGTTGCCCAAAACTGCCATTACTGAACTCGAAACTGGTGCGATTGAGAAAGTCCTGCCTCCTTGTTCGTGAGGTCACATTGGGAACCTGGGCGAATCCCAAACACAAACTGCCTTGCTTCAGAATTACAACAATGGCTTCAGAGAGTTCAGATTCGGAGAAGATCCTTTCTTGTTACACATCCAATTATGCGTCTGTGTAAGCTCTCAGTCGTACAGGAGTGGTCCATCGATAAAAAGGTTTCTTCAGCCGTCATCTGTACAAATTTGAAGATGTCGGACGTTTCGCTTCTTATCCAAGAAACCTCTTCAGCGAACTAAAGTCTTACTGGTAGTTTCGGCCCTATATATACATATCCCTACTGTCCAGACATGGCGGTGCCGGACCCTGCTATGATAGGTCCCTGCTCTCAGGTTGGGGGGAGCAGAGGACTACTCCCTGCGGCTCCACTGATTGTTCCTATTGTCCTGACTAACGACTGGCCTGATTGCCCCCCTTGCTCCGCTATCACATCATCAGCATTACTAATCCTATGTTGCCTTAGCAGGCTGTTGTACGAACGATCCAAATTGAACCGTAACGGCCGTGCAGAAAGAATAAATAATTTACATAAATTCAGTTTTATTTATTATCTGAGTCCGAACTATGTTTTATTTTGAAAAATGAAAAATTACCACAATGGATTCACATTGATTATTATATTTAAAAGAAAGAAAAAAACAGTTCCCGTGCCTGTTGTATCATTTTATTTTGTTGTATTTATCCGCCGGTCCGTGAAAATATTGTCTGACATTAAACCGGTCCGTGGCGCAAAAAAAGGTTGGGGACCACTACTTTAAAGGACAACCGACGCCTCCGGACAAGTTGTGTCCATAAATTGTAAAATGGCTTCAAATGACTTCTACTGAGCGTATTTTACAAAGATTCCACCGCATATAGCTATATTTTACCTTTTAAGACTCATGCTGAATATTCAGGAAGTCTTGTTTTTGAATTGGTGACGATGCCTGACGTGACGGCACGTCTGGAACGTCCCTGATCGAGAAAGCGACACACAATGTATTTTGGGTACTTTGTTTGGTCTGAAAACTTGGTGTTGATCCGTGTTGATGGCGAAATTAGAAGGAAAACACATAAATAACGGCATGGTGAATCGTTGTGTGTTGCACCAAGACTACTATTTCATACTAGCTGACACATATTCTCAGCAGACAAATCAGCCCATTTCCAACGGAGCTTGGGCGCCATCTTTTGCATTTTCTGGGACGCTACATTGGAGTCCAGTCACCTCAAACTGACACGGAAGGACTTCTTTAATCGATTGCAAGCATGTATGCTTTCCTCTTCAGAACTATTTGAATCATATTCATAACCGGATGAGTAACAAGAAAGCATCTTCTCCGAATCTGAAGCCATTGTTTTGATTCTCGAGCAAGGCAAGACTGTTGGGATAATTCGCTATACGAACATCTTTAAACATCTTTTTGCATCATTTCGTTTTGCTTTGGACTTCCTGATACGTCATCCTGCCTTCCTTTACATGATGTCACATGCTATTGCGTCGCACCCTATCCGTCATTTCAATGCTCTCCCAGTCCGTCTCTCGCTCTCTCTCCCTTCCTGCTTCCTCCTCGGCCGACCTCCCACAATGACTCCGCTGTCTTCAAGATTAAACGAACTTTCTGTCCAACAGCTGGCTTCCTGCTGATTTATCCATCGTCTGCCATCACCACCCGTAGAAGCCATGAGCCAGGGACAAACGCTCAAGATAAACCCATTAAAGATGTCTTGGCGTGAGGTCACAAACAAGGGGGCGGAACCTTCTAAAACTGAAACTTTCTGGGGTCATTTTGAAGTAGTTTTGGGACACTTTAAGTCATTTTCATCAAATCTACCATGCAAAGTACATTGGACAAGTGACCTACTTTATGCCAAAAGTTAAACTTAGTCTTGGGAGATGTAAATTTCGTCACATTCTGAGGTATCGAATTGTCCAAGGTGCTGGGATCATGTATCATCTTCAGTATCAGACCCATCATCGGAGCAGATACTTTTTGTCATGTAAGATCTTTCCTGAAAGTAGTTCTTCTTGTATACATATACATTCATATGTTTCAAACTTAGTCTGGAGTAAGACATAACCTGGTTTTATTTGTTTAGAATGTATTATTTTGTTTGTTCTTAATAGGTTCGCAGTGGAGATTGGCAGCAGATGAAAGAGAATTTGGCCATGGCAAAATCCAAAAGGCCTCAGGAGCTCGGTGTGGATGGCGCGGTACCGCCCGACGCTGTGGCAATTGAGAAGATTCGACATAAATTTCTTGAAATGAGGAAGATGTACTCACCTGAGAAAAAGGTGTCCTTGCTATTACGTGTCTGCAAGCTCATCTACTCCATCATGCAGGACAACTCAGGTAGAGAGAAAGGTTTTGCTGAAAATAAATTTGAGCACAGAAACTTAATGCCAATTGAAAACTACACAATGATGGAGCAATTTTTAATCAGGCTTGAACACATTGCGGCATTTTATATTGTTGTGTTTCAAAGTAAATGTGCAGCCTTCAAGTCTGCTGCCCCTCCCTGACCTCTTTTTCACACCACACATACCTCCACGTCTGCTTCCTTCTAGGGAGGATGTACGGCGCGGATGACTTCCTGCCCATGTTGACATATGTGGTAGCGCAGTGTGACATGCCTCACCTGGACGTGGACATCCAGTACATGATGGAACTACTGGATCCATCTCTTCTTCAAGGAGAAGGTGGTGCTTTGTATTCATATTTTATGCAGGGTCGGTTAGATGAAGACTCCGAGCAGACCGAGTCTTAAATGTGATTTTTCCTTTGCAGTTAAGGCAACGTCAAATGATTCTGTCCTCATAGTATCTGCCGTGATGGCTACACTGATTATTTTTACTCTTTCGTGCCGCTGAAAACTCTCGATGCTGTCCACCTAAAATGACACCCGGTTAGCTTGGCCGAACTTGTGTACTTGAGAGCTCAGAAAGGCGGAAATTCCAGTCGTGTAGACTTGAATGGCCTGGAACCGTTTCAGAGGAAAAGGGTTTCAGAATGTCTCCCAGCCTGCTCGCCTTTCTTCAATGGATTCGATAGGAAATAGCTGCGGGATGAATACCCCCTTTTAACTGCTGCCTTTTGGAGCATATGTCATTTTTTCAATTGAGAAACCCAGCCTAGCTATTGTGCAACATTTTCTGATGATTTGAAACCGATTCCTTCATCAATTCAGCCGTGCTTTACTCATAACGCTAAATTACAATACTCTGACAAGCCGTCAAATTGGCATTTTCATGTTTATTATGTTTGTTAAAGTCATTCTAAGTGCCTTGCATGTGCCTTGCATGTGCATTGCATGCTGGGTCCGAGAGGACAGCCATTTCATCTGTGCTGTATGTCATGCGTATTTGACAATAAAGCTGACTTTGACTACAGTATATGATGCCACAGTTCCTGGTTTTTCATATAAAGTTTATATTTTCGATCTCTTTGATTCTAATTCTAGGAGGTTATTACCTAACAAGTGCCTATGGGGCGATGGCCCTCATCAAGAATTTCCAGGAGGAGCAAGCAGCAAGGGTGCTGAGCTCTGAGGCACGAAACACTTTACATCAGTGGCACCGCCGTCGCACTGCTCAGCGTTTGGCACCCACAGTGGACGACTTTCAGGTAGCAAACCTGACCTGATCCCAGGCTGTGAGTTGTACCATTTCAAATAGATCCTAATTTCTTCTCTTTGAATGATGCTATCTGTAAAAAAGAAAAGGTGTCAAATATAAAACTACGTTTGTCACAATTACAGCACGTTTGCTTTGTTGTAATGGGTCGTATTATTAGGTTGGGCTCCGTCTTATCTCATATTTGTGTTGTGTTTGCGACTTCACCAAGATTGTGGAAGGTGCCGTGTCTGGTTTAAAACGGCAATTCAAATACTTTTAGACCTTACTTGATGTATAATATACGTGAACAATGAAAATGTGCTTGGCCAAAATGGTATGATTTTCCGCATGCTTGTTTGAATTTCCTGTTCACAGAGTCCTAAGACCACATTTTTGCTCTTCTCCTTAAGAACTATCTCCGTTTAGCCCTGCGCGATGTGGACACAGGCTGCACAGCCAAAACCTTACTCGTCCATTCATACACCACAGCAGAAGACATCTGCTCACTTTGTGCTTCCAAATTCAAGGTTTCAGAGCCTGACCGCTATGCTCTCTTTCTGGTCACCGATGACACCTGCCAGCAACTGGCCCCCGATACACACCCTCAACAAATCAAAGCTGAGCTTCACAGCCGTCCTCGTGCAAAGACTTTCCATTTTGTCTACAGAAGGGTGCCTCATCTCAACCTTTGTATACCAGCCTCCGTGACTGATGTTCAAGTTGAACAATGAAGGAAGATTTCCCCAAATGGCCGTTTATAACATGCAACCACTTACAGTGATACCTCGGCTTACAAACGAACTTTTCGCCTTACGAACGTTAAATTCGCGAGAATATAATCTTGGCATACAAACCATTTTTCTGGAAACGCACAGAGCGCCACAATAAATGATGTGTCGTTTGCAAATGAGCCAGTTCTTGAAGCTCCTAACAAGGAGCTGAAACTGGCAGCCGGCTTTTTTTGTCCTCTATTCCCCGCCCACTGTCTTCGGTTAAAGCCGCACGTGATTGGTCAAGATCCGTGGTAGAGGAGGGAGGAGACACACGCAGCAGTGAGCCGGCGGGAGGGGTTACAGAAACGGAAACACACGCACACACACACACACGCACACACACGCACGCACACACACACACACATCAAAGGGACACGACAGCACTTGAAACTAAAAAACAAAAGTGAAAAGGTGAGAACATGGATAGAAAACACAGTGAAATTTGGACTCGTTTCAACTTTATTGATAGTTCAAAGGCAGAGTGTAGACTGCAAGGTTAAAATATCCCATCAATCAGGCTCCACAAATAACCCGCACTAGCCATCTGTCTAATTTGAAGATAACCTATAAGCAAGGGAAGCAGCTATTAATGAAGTTTCTGGTGTGTCTGCCTGCATCTGTTGCTGTTGCAATATCACAACTTCTAAGATGTACAACCAGAGCTCCTTGATACACTTCATGCAAAATGCAAAAGGTAAATAAGACAACTTTATTATACAGTACAGTTTATTTCTTTATAATAATAATAATAATACATTTCATTTCGAAGCGCCTTTCAAAACTCTCAAGGTCACTTTACAGTCACAGGATACGTTTTTTGCCTTGGGTGAGCAGCGGCAGCCACATGCGCCAGTGTTCACTCAACCCGGAATAAAATACAATACCATAGCAAATTTATTATACATAAAATAAGGCATATTGTGTGTAGTTTTAAGGCTTATTTAGTTGAAAATTATGTTTTATGGGGACCTGGGAATGGATTATTCTCATTTTAAGGGTTTACTATGGGAAATTAATGTTTGTAATACACACTTTTCGCCTTACACACTCGGTCTGGGAACCAATTAAGTTTGTAAGCCAAGGTATCACTGTAGTAATATTCAACTGGTGTTTTCGTACTTAAACAAGCTTGACGAATGATGCGTTTTAACAGTTCTGCTATGTGGGATGTTGGACTTTGGGAATGCGGTATGAGTCGTCATGAGCCCTGAAGCATCTATGACAGCAAAAGTTTGTTTGTGGCCTCATGTTAGCAAAGATAGTGCACGTAAGAGCTTTGATATGGAGAGAAAGTGGTTTGTTTTGTGTTTGGCACGTCACAAAAGCCTTTTATGTATTTAACTTACCCATAAGCTGCTGTAATTGCATTCTGCCTTCAAAAGGAAATTGAAAGAAGCATATGCTACTGCAAGCATTCGGATCACCAAGTGATGAACTGTCTTCAATGAACATGAATCATGTAAAACTACATTAGCTATTTTTACCATGAATGTTTCACTCCTCTTTCTTTGCAATTGCTGGTCAATTGTGACTTGTATGTAATATCACGTTTTATATAGAAATGATTCTTTTTTTTAGATTATTATATCTATGATAGCAAATGTTTGTGTTGTCAATTAATAGTTTCTGCCATGGACTTGATACATGATTATATTTTGACAGTTTTTCTTTTCCTTCTCAAAGCATCTGTGTACTGACTAAGTTTGCTCCCAACTAAAGAATATTACACGGTGTCAAGATGACAATACATTTATGCAGCGTTTTAGTCAGAAATCTCACGGAGTGCAAGAATAGAGTACAAAGAAGTACCGCTCTATAAAACGTACCTAATAGCGTGCCTTATAATCCGATGTGTCTTATACTGTATTTGGATTTTTAAATCAAGCTGTGTTGTATTGTATTGTACTTCCTTTGGCGTACTAGCTCTATCTTGTGGATGCATAATGCAACCGCATCCACTACCTTAGCCTTCATGTGCCCGATAACGCTCCCAATATATGAAAAACCCTGTTTTAAAATTTTATTTGTGCCTTAGGTTCACAAGCAATTGTATGGAAATGCTGTATTTTGCAGTAGTGGGCATTGCTTCCAAATATGATCAAATTGGATTGTCAAAATATCACTCAATGAGTCAATGTAAATATTACAAATATATGAAATTTAGTACGTATTTGAGATTTACTCCACATCACACACACCAAAAGTCACCAGTGATACAGTACGAGTGGCCAAAGAGATTACATGCATAAATTCAGGGCCATTGTATAAATGAAACTTAGTCCATGGGTTGGTCCACGTTTTAGTTTAGTAAACTGGCACTGATGATTTTACACCAGTTATAATTAAGATTATTAGAATTATAGACCCATGAATGCAATATAGAGAGCGTTTGGTCGTGGTGAGAGTTATATGGTCAATGTGTGCCCACCCGTACATGTGCAATGTGTTTTACGGCGAAGGCGCACTGGATTTAAGTGTCATGTGCAAGAGGAATCGTGCTTGCATATGTGACAAGTGGATGGGTGGAGCTACACAGTCCAAGTGTACAGCTGTGCGTATTTTCTCCCTTAAGAACATGGCAGATTTATCACTAACCAGTCATCACCCCATCCCCCTCATTTAACTTAATGTCTTAGTATTATCCCCTGCCTGCCATTCAGTGTCAAGGTGGCAGTTATTCAGAATCAGAATCATCTTTATTGCCAAGTATGTAGAATTAGTTTCCGGTAGAACACGCTGCACTAGTATCGTCATCAAAAAATTGCCAAGTGGCACTATACAGTTCCATTTGGGCTACTGTTGAAAGAGTTCAAAGAGTTAATGGCTTGGGGGAAGAAGCTGTTTAAATGTCTGCTGGATTTGGTGCGCATGGATCGGTAGCGCCTGCCTGAGGGGGGTAGCTGGAAAAGGTGGTGGGCAGGGTGCGGAGGGTCCAGTAGGATTTTCCGCGCCCTAGTTTGGATTCTTGCAGTGTGCAAGTCCTCGAGAGTGGGTAGGGCGGTGCCAATGATTTTTTTCCGCCGTCCAAACTGTCCGTTGAAGTCGGATTTTGTCCATTTTTGTGGCGGCCCCGAACCAAACAGGGATGGAAGAACACAGGATGGATTCCATGACAGCCGTGTAGAAATGTTGCAGCACCTCCTGTGGCAGGCCATGCTTCTTTAGCAGCTTCAGGAAGTACATTCTTTGTTGGGCCTTTCTCAAGACAGAGACTGAAATAAAGCTTTAATTTCTTCTTGTCTATTCAACCGGCTTCTGACACTATTTGGTCATATTCATGCTCCTCTCAAACTCCCAAGTAATCATCTCAATGAGGTACTCTTTTATCCTATTTCAATATCCGGTCACATAGTTTTAGCTTCTAATAAACGACCTCATCTCTGAATTTCCCGTCCACAGAAAATAACATTTCAAGCCAAACAAAACAGTTTTCCACAGTATCAAGATGTTTCCTCTAAATTTCCTAATTACAAACACAACTCTTATTAGTATGCTCAATATAAAAGGTATGGTGGCATTTACCATTGTAAATTGATGAAGTATTGGTCGTGCCTGGAAACGGTCTGCTTCCCTGTAAAAGATTTAGCCGGAGTCATCTGGTGTTGATGCATCTGGTGTGAGACGGTGTTGTTGAAGCAGTTTGTTATTTTGCACATCACACATCGCTGCACTTTCTTTTGTTGCTGTGTAAGACAGTACAACGAGCTTGATTAACAAGCAAGCAACACCTCTAAGGAAACAACTCTGTTATTTATGAGCCCAGGAGGCTCCCGTACCTTTTTTGTTTAATCAAGTGTCTTCATCGCTTTTGTCTATCATTTATTCTTATCTGTGTTTGTGACCAGTTGCCATTTTCACAGCTGCAATGGTTGAGAAAGCTTGATGCAAATACATCCATATTGTATTTTATTTTCTTGAGCGTAGCACCAACGAACTGATGACGACACCGCTGCTACTACTGTAATGTCGACTGTATTCTATGCACCTAATATTAGAATGTTGTTGTGGGCCCTATAAAAAATCCTCGTCTCACCCCCCATGGGTGGTGTCTGTCCCCCATTTTAGCTCGGGTCCTCTATCAGAGGCCAGGAAGCTTGAGGTTTCTGCGCAGTATCCGCGCCGTTCCCAGCACTGTGCTTTTCTGGACCGAGATATCCGATGTTGTTCCCGGGATCTGTTGCAACCACTCGTCCAGTTTGGAGGTCACTGCCCCGAGTGCTCCGACCACCACAGGCACAACTGTCACCTTTACCTTCCAGGCTTTCTCCAGCTCCTCTCTGAGCCCTTGGTATTTCTCCATTTTCTCATGTTCCTTCTTTCTGATGTTTCCATCACTCGGGACCGCTACATCCACGACAACGGCTTTCCTTTCCCCTTTATCTATGACCATGATATCTGGTTGGTTGGCCATTACCATCTTGTCAGTCTGTATCTGGAAGTCCCACGGGATCTTTGCTCGGTCTTTCTCCACCACCTTGGGAGGTGTTTCCCATTTTGACCGTGGGGTTTCCAGTCCATACTCCGCACAGATGTTTCGGTAGACTATGCCAGCCACCTGGTTATGGCGGTCCATGTAGGCTTTCCCTGCCAGCATCTTACACCCTGCAGTTATGTGTTGGATTGTCTCAGGTGCCTCTTTGCACAACCTACACCTTGGGTCTTGTCTGGTGTGGTATATCCCTGCCTCTATGGCTCTGGTGTTCAGGGCCTGCTCTTGGGCAGCCAGGATGAGTGCCTCTGTGCTGTCCTTTAGGCCAGCCCTCTCTAGCCACTGATAGGACTTCTTGAGATCAGCCACTTCTGCTATGGTTCGGTGGTACATCCCGTGTAGGGGCTTTTCCTCCCATGATTGTCCCTCTTCCAGCACCCCATCCTCTGTTCCCCATTGACTGAGACATTCTCTGAGTACATCATCCGTTGGAGCCTTCTCTTTGATGTATTCATTGAGCTTTAACGGCCAGAGACAATGTTACATATGTTGTTGTTGGCGCGATGTTACCAGGACTCTGCTAATAAAGTTGTATAAAAATACACCATGGATTCACATTTATTATTATATTTAAAAGAAAGGAACACAACAGCAACACAAACAGTTTCCATGCCTGTCATATCATTTTATTTTGTTGTATTTATCCACCGGTCCGTGAAAATATTGTCTGACATTAAACCGGTGTGTGGCGCAAAAAAGGTTGGGGACCCCTTCCATACAGTCAACATTTGGGCCTTGTTGGCTCAAATTGTTGCTAAAATCTCTAGTTGGGTTTTTTTCCGCTTCGGCGTGGAGGACACGATGCCCACAGTTTACGAAAACAAGTTAAAATATGGACACATCAAACCACAGAACACTTTGGAGCAGTCAATCTTCGAAGAGATTGAGCCAAACTGTATTTCCTGGTTGATTGATGCAGGGCAGCACACCTGTGGTATCAAAGGTCACGGGCATCCAATATGGATTGTCATATCCTTGACATTGTTCATTGTCCTTTAACTACAGTAAAGTCTCGTTATATCGATATTCAAGGGAGTCCGAAAAAATATCGATATAACCGGGCCTATCGATATATCCGACCCTGTTTGCATGTAATTTTCTCCGTGCGTGCATAGAAATAGTATCGATATAACCGGGACTATCGGTATATCCGATATCGATATAACGAGACTTTACTGTATTTGACTGTTTTTTCACACAGTTGCTGATCCCTCATTATTGCTTATGATTGATGGAGAGATACAGGGAAACTCCAGCAAATATGGCACTCACCCGTTCCCAGCGAGACGCCCCTCACCTGTGGAATCTTCAAACGGGCTTTTAATGAGCATTTGTAAAACGTCCATCTTTTTTGGCACCAGTTGCAACTTTTTGGGAATGTGTTTCTACCATAGAATTCAAAGTTAGCGAAGAAATATGTAGTCTGAAATGAAATACATATCTTGTCTGTGTAGTGTAGTCAATGCAATATAAATGGAACAAGATTTGCAATTTTACCCAACTTATATAATTGGAATTGTGTTTGTACTGTCATGTCATTGCAGTTGATATAAATTAAACATTATTTCTTGTGTGAGAATACGTGTACATAATTTATAAGACTCGAGACAAAACATGATTAAGGCCCAGTGGGATGTTTTATAGCAAGAAACAAAATAATCAATGCGTGAAAGAAAATGCACAATCAATAACATTTAAGAAACATTTTTTTTGGGGGGGATACGAAATGTGGTGATAATGTTCCACAAAAACAAGGCACCTGTATATATACAGCACATTTTGTTTTGATGTCAGAGCTGGCATTTTACAAACATTTGTCAGATAAATTACCTTTTTGTTCCTCACAAAGTAAGTCAAATAAAGCAGCCAAGGCCCAAATTAAAACTTACAAAGAGAAATTAACATCAGTACTTAGCAAAATGACCCGAGCTTTCGCCCTTCCAAACACACACATACACACGCATGCACGCACACGCACACGCACACACACACACACACACACACACACACACACACACACACACACACACACACACACACACACACACACACACACACACACACACATACATGCATACATTCTGGTCTTCAAAAATGGGTCTTTTGTAAGGTACCTTTACATGCAACCGCGTCGTACATTTTCGAAAAACGAATCTCTTGGTAGTCAAAAACAAACCCGATTCTGTTTCATGCAACAAGAAGAGGAGACAAGAAGTCCTCTTAATGCAAATTGTGAGGCAGCAACTTGCATTTTTAATGACATGAGCATTACAGCTCCAATTGTACATTCCACAATGATGCGATTTCAAATAACCATAAAACAAGCCTTTATTTACAAATAAACAACATTGATGTCCTAAACCAAACATCATAAATAGTAAACCTATTGCAGTCTTAAAGCTGATGCTGTACAACAGATGTTTAGACTTCTTTGTGCACTTTTTAAGAAATCTGGCGCGCAAACTTTCCACATTTTGACAGTTTGATAAGGGTTGTCAAGACACGAAAAACCACAGAGCAGATTTAATTTGCAAATTTGCGAATGCTATTTTAATACTAAACATCATTATGGCACACATTATCATTTGTCATGATGTCAAGAATATACCGTGAAACAATCGCAAAACCTTTTCTTTTCGTGAATGGAAGTGGGACATCACGAATTGTGTCGCAGGGTTAATTTGGAAGTGGACTGATTTCAATTGTTTTAACGGAATGAGTATAGCTAGCGTAGTGTGCCGCAGTTGCTGCCAGTTTTTGTCATTGCTGAGATATTTGTACAGAGAGAGAGAAAGAAAGAGAGAGAGAGTCTTAAAACTATTTGGCCACAAAGTCTGATTTTTGGAATGTACAGTAAACCAACTTCCTCATCTCTAACACTCAATCCATACAAGCCAAATATCTTTCGTGTCTTAAGTTTAGAATGACAAGTGGCTACTTCATGCAATCAAACAGTAAAATATTCTTGGTGAGACCAGTGTGAACATATTGTGATTTTTATAAACTGAGATGAACAGAATAAAAAAAAATATTCCACCGTCACACGCGCACGCACGTACACACTCACACACATACGCACGCACACGCACATACGCACACACACACACACACACACCACAAAGCTAAAAAGCTATCCTTCCATTGATGTACGATCTCCATGCCCTCTGAACATGCATTCCTATTAGTCTATTTTAATCGAACACGCTGCATTTTCAGTAATTCAGTGCTGGCAGAGGTTGAGGATGAATGAGTAGCAGCCAGGCTATGGTTGGACCCCCGGGATGCCCCTTGTACCACAGACTCTGTTCTCAAGAGTTCTGAAGAGTATGAGGGAGTCTCGACGGTCCCATGCGACAGGAAATCAAATCCTTGCACGTCCACTTCTCTGTCATTGATAAAAAGGTCATCTTCCCCCCAACATTTGTCAGTTCCCCCTACGCCGAGGTCTTGGCAGCTTTGTTTGAAGTCAGTGGAGGGCTTTCGATTGAATCCTGGGGATGGAATGTTGCAGTGGGTGCCTTGCGATTTGCTTTGGGGTGTCCGCATCAAGTCCTGAACTGACATAGACTTTCCCAGAATATGATCGACCTGACTGGGGCCCGAGCAGCAGCTTATTGTTGGTGGCACCAGGGGCTCCAACTCAAGACTCATTTGCCTCCTCCATGAGCCCTCCTCCTTGCAATTAAGTCTGTCCTTGTTGTTGGCATTACTCGGTTGATGATTTCGCTGTGCGCCGGGCCTAAAATCTGAACCGACTTCCTCCCCGATGCTGCCGTCCTTGATTTTTAATTCTAGACTTCCACAAAAGTCTTCAATTTCAGGGGAATTTTCATTGGAGTTTGCTCGCATCAAGTTGCAAAGACCTACATTCCTGTTTGGAGGAGGTGGTGCCGGGAGCCTTGCCGGAAGACAGAATCTCTGATCTGCCACTCCTCCATCCACACTGCTGCAGATACTGTTTGGTGTGGGGATAGGAGGATAGGTCCCCAATGTTTTATCGTTGCCACTTTCAGGTGTAGTTGACTGATCCTGCGCGTGATGTTGGGGATGACGATGGTGGTGCTGGGGAAGATGGTGGTGATGCAGGAATGGTGACGGGCTGATAGATGAGGAAGCAGGCCCCGAGGGAGGTGTAGTGCTGGAGGTATTCAGGTCGAGATCATTTGGGGTTGCCAGGATGAGATGGAGCCCACCCTGGGACAGTTGGGGATTAGTTGAAGATCGTGTGACGGAGCCACCAGGGTGAGGCGCTGTGCCACTGCTCATCTGGCTGGGAAAGGACAGATCCTTGCTGAAGACAGAAGACGGGTAATTGGAAGTCTGTTCCAGCTCAAACAGTGGCAAAGATGAAAGTGTGAGAGCTGTGGATGAGCCCTTTCGCAGAACCTGCCGATAGACGTCGAGCAATGAATCGAGCTTTGACTCAATCGACTGGACCTGTGTTGCGAGAAAATAGTAAAACAACACCAACAAGCATTATAAATCCTCTGAAGTTGACACGCGTCAGAAAGCCGTCTTTAATTTTTTTCTGATGACATTGACACTTGTGTTCGATATTTATCATAAATCTACATTGTTGCCCACGTGGTCCGCAAGATACAGGAAATGCATCATCGGGGTTAATTCGTACAAGGTTAGAGATCTCAGGTGTTGAGAGTAGCCAATAGTGCGAGACTATCGAAAAAAAGCACAGGTGTCTAAGTCAAGGTCATTTCATGTGGCCCGCGGGAGCAAATCATGTGTGTCGCCTTGCAAGATCCTTGACGAAATCTGGAGCGAAATATTCAACTGTCATGGGTAAGAAATAACATTGACATTTTGCATCGTCCCTCCGAGAGAAGCTGTCACACATTTCTCACAGTGGTGAACAAAAGTATGGCACCATTTCAACTTAACCATGAGCTGACTCAACCTCCAAAATAAATAAAATGGTGTGGTAGCCTTGAGGCCCTTTCACATATGCAGCAATGGGCGCATTGCATGATCTTGCCGACACATTATGTCATGCAGCCTTATCTGTGTTACCTTGAACATGTGGGACAAACGACAGAAATTTTTGCTGCATGTAGAATAGCACAGACATCTCTCCTGAGTGATCCATTTCGTCACATGCTGTGATGATAGTCGTCAGCTTTCCTATCCCCCCATTTTTTTTTAATGACACAAGATAATTGCGCAATACAAATAGACGAATCATCTACAGTCGTCATTTCAGTCCCTTTGTTCTAAAGTGAAAATGCCAACTGGAATTGGATATTAAACTCAGTGGAAAAGTTTTCAAAACAATGCTGAAGATAGACTGGGGGTGGCATTGACTCAGTGTTGTCCGTGCGGTCACACGTAACGACTAAAGAAAAACCCTTTTTAATCGTAAAAGGGTTGCCTATCCCAGATAACGATGGGTGGAAGATGGACTACGTCCGGAACTGGTTGCATGATGGAAACCGATGTCACGCTGCCCACACGCAAATAGGGCAAACGTACCACAACACCACCGGTGACTGAACTATGAAGAAGACTTTGCTCTTGAAAGCTATGTTTCTTTTGATGGAACTTCAAAACCCCAATTTTGGGTATGACACCACATTTGTATCATGTTATCATATTAATGTTATTCCACGAGACGTTTACAGTGATGGATAAAACCCCACCTCGGTCAGTGCCCAGTCCATGATAGTTTTTTTCAACGTTTCCTGTCATTTGTCAATCGTCAGCAAAATTGGCATGAGTCGGTGACGAACTGAGAGACCTTCTATTATTACTGACAAAATATACACTTGAGTTGATCCTTCCGTTTACATTCAATTCAAGTGTAATAAACATAAGCAAGAAAAACACCTGACGCTCCACTTTACAAACACGCCCCAGCATGCTCATGTCCTCCAGTAGATCTCCATCAGACAGCAACTTTTCCCGCATCTTCTTGTCCAGGGGGATCTGTCCCTTTCCAAGGATTTGGTCCACCCTAAATATCACAATGGCACACCATAACACATGTATTATGATTAATACATGATGGTGCATTCAAATACTGTATATAGTAGAGTACTGACAACATTACTGTTGGGGCTCACTTTAGTGACTCAACGTCAAATATTTTTAGTTGAACACAAACTATGCTGTATTTCAGTAGATACACACACATGTTATTTGAATCTTCTGCCATCTAGTGGAGAGGAATTTATTTGTTTTGCCTGTCACCATTGCCGTCTTAAAATTGTTAGGTGGTGTCATCCCAAGGCCAAATTTGATGGCTGCATCGCCCAACCGATGGCATATCTGAACCAAACGCTGTCTTTATTGCCCCACCATTCTTCTCACGGTTCAAATTTGTGACTCTGCAAGAAAGTGTTTATCTGAATTTAGGGAATCTGACAATTTGACCATTTGGTGGCATATTTTGTTAATGTAAGAATACAACAAACTGAAACAATCAAATCAAAAGCACGAAAACTTGATTCATCCAAAGCGCTACAAGAAAACCTAACCAAGATGGGCTATGGGGTACACTTCAGTCTTCCGAGATATTTTTTTGTACATGCAATACTTTGTTTTGTTTTTTCTTTTCGACTCCTCCACCCCTCAATTTTGCTGCCGTAAATTGCACATTTCCCCATTGTGGGACTATTAAAGGCTTTCTGATTCTGATGACTACAGCATGGGAATGGGAATTTAATTTGGTCAACGGTAGATAGATGGAAGCAAAAGCCAATGTCTTTGGATGCGTGAGCAAAGGCTGCACCCAATTCTTCATATATTTCGCGTGAATCTTTCTGAACGTATGCTGTTTCCTGAATGAACAGAATGAAAGAGAAAGTGAAGCCATATGATGTGTTTGGGCACTCTAACCCTTGTGCGGAGTTCTTTCTGCCCTGGCTGTAATAGAGAGGCAGGAAGGGGGAGGAATAAGTCTTGGCACGGCTGCTTAAGGGCTGTGGGCCGACAATCATGTCCAGCCTGTGAGGAAGCAAAATGAACACACATACACAAACACACATGCATGAAGCGCAGATGCAAACATGCGTATGCACACACATACTCACATTTAGACATGTACTGTATATACACTTGTGCTTGTGTGATGGACACACTGGCAGAAATTGTGAAACGGGTGTTTTCATAAATTGATGACTGATGATCTCATTTACTTGTTTCTGCTGTTGGCTAATTTGGAAATGCCATAATCATTTTTGAAGAACTTTGAGATCATTTTTTTTCTTTGACTAGTTTGAAAGTTACAAATTCTGCCTGGGTATGTCAACAAATTAGCACACGTGTACACGAGCCATGCAGCCTCAACCGTTTGCACAAATAATGATATCCGATGCAAGCGCTCAAATATTCTGCCTTTTGCCATCATAACGGTAGATTTTTATCAAACGCCTCGGCAATTTATTTTATTCTTCATTTGATTCGCAGTGGTGGAGAACCACTTTTCCTCACATTGAGAGCTGATGTTTTGGTTGCCTCAGTTACCTAAAAAGTGTCAAAAATAGTGAGACTCACTATTTTTGACACTTTTTAGGTAACTGAGGCAACCAAAACATCAGGACCAGCTCTCACGCTGCGCACACGATCGACACCACTGCAAACTATACATAGAAAAATGAATATTTCAAATGATTACCTCTGAAATTAAAACCCAATATTATTCACTTTCCATTAGGCCAAGCATGTTGACAATTTTTGCATTGGATATCGTCATACTGGCTGTCATAACAATGTGGCTGTTCAATGTGCTGTGTATATCTTTTTTAAACTGAATAGATGAATAAACATTAGCCCAATCATGCAGAATTGACTGCACATGGAATATCTTGAAGGTCCTACCGCGTTTGTAGGCTCTTAATGCGGCACAACATGTCCAAATGTCCTGCGGAGTACTGCTCAATCACATCCTTCACATCGTAAGGACGTAGGGTCTCCTTGAACTTCTTCTTTGCCACATGGAACTTCATTATTCTGAAATTAGTGGAGGTTTTTCATGGCAACCATGCACAGGAGAACGTTCACATTTCGTTAAAATTAATTAATTAGTTGAAAATAATTAAATTAGTTCAAAAAAATTCCATTTTAAATTACTGTGCATTTCATTTCAATAGCTAACTGTAAATTCTGTGTCTCAGCACCTGTAACTGTAACAAGACTGGTCGTTGTTGTGTGCTCCTTTTAAACAAAAGAGGCAAGGACCGCATGCAGAAAGCAACACACATCATCGGGCTTATCATTAGTCAGAATGACTGTTGTCGTATAAAGGATTGATTTTGGAATATTCAAGTTGTGGAGAGTACCACTTCACTGATGATTTTCAATAAAGATTTGAAAAGTAGAACTGAAGCAATTGTCTGCAACCAGCTTTTATTTGCATGAAGAAAGCTACAAATGAGCTTGGATTAGTTCAGAAAATTGTTTTTGGTATTTTGCTTACCTAATTGCTCTAATGGCAGACTTGGCGGAATGCAGCAGGTCCTCCACTGAGATCTCACAGTGACAACCTTTCTCATCAAAACCATCCTCTGCTGCCATGTTTGAGTCTGCTTTTTAGAAAGGGGGCAAAGAAAAAGAGACATTTACATGTTCCTTTGATGTATCAACATCTTTCCACCCATCCATCCATTTTCTCCAACTTTTCCATGGTCATCTCACGGGCGCAACAGCTTTTGCAAGGAAGCTCAGACTTCCCTCTCCCGAGTCACTACCACCATATCAGGGGGTCCCAAGGTGTTCCGAGGGCAGCAGAGAGATATAGTCTCTCTAGCGTGTCCCGGTGGGACATGCCTGGAACAGAGAGGTGTCCAAGAGGCATCCTCATCAGATGCTCAAGCCACCTTTATCTGGCTCTGCTTACCCGACCCCAGCTTGTTTCAGCTGCTTGTATCCAGGATCCCTTTTCTTTCAAGCGTGACCTACAGCTCGCGACCATACATGAGGGTTGCCTGGAGCAAAATCCGCCTGGCGATCTCCATTGTAACCCTCACTTGTGAAGACCCCCAAGACAATTCGACTCCTCCACTTGGGGTAAGATGTCATCTCTGATACTCTCCAAGGCCTTACGATTGTAGTTTGTGTGACTTGCACACCAGCTCAAGCTCTTACCCCGGAAGAGAGGTGACGTTCGTTCCATGTCAGCCATAAAAACTAATTTGTGCATACATGTTGTGCGGCGAGACAGCAAGCAGGTGGAAAGATGATAATAGTTCGCTCAGCCAGATGCAGGAAGGGCAGTGTGAGTTTTCTTTATTTGAAGTCGCAACAGATGTCGGTTTTCGGCAGACCACAAGTAACACTGCTCTCCCGGCTGTCCTTTCTCCCTCTTCTTCCTCCTCGAAGTGACTTCCTCAGTCTGTTTGTAAAGGTGGTTAACCTGAGCGTCTGGCCAATCAGGTCCCAGCGGCAATTGGCCATTCCCAGGCGGTTGCAATCACCTTCTCAGGGTCAATTAGTGGTCGCTCAACTCTACTGTTTTGGATGGGGAGAGATGCGCACCTTTCTCCCATCCAAAATCCAGAATTATTTCACATTTCTTTGGGCATCATGACAATACATTAGTCCTGTTGGATGAATAGTAGTGCGTCTTCACATGATTATGGCTGGAGAAAAATGTCAGGTGTGAAGTGTGATAGAAGGGTTTCAGCTAGGATGAAAGGAAAGGTGTATTAAACGGTAGTGAGACTGGAGACAGTGCCACCGAAGAAAAGACAGGAAGCAGAGCTGGAGGTAGCAGAGCTGAAGATGTTGAGCTTTTCTTTGGGAGTGACCAGGTTGGATAGGATCAGGAAGGAGTACATTAGAGGGGCAATACGTCTGTGTAAGGTCTCAGTCGTACCGGAGTGGTCCATCGATGAGAAGGTTTCTTCAGCTTTATCTGTACAAATTTGAAGGTGTCGGACGTTTCGCCTCCTATCCAAGAGGCTTCGTCAGCGAACTAAAGTGTTTCTTTAGTTCGCTGACGATAGGAGGCGAAAACGTCCGACACCTTCCAAAAAAAAGTACAGATGACGGCTGAAGAAACCTTCTCATCATTAGAGGGGCAACTCATATTAGAGGCTTTGGAGAGAAAGTCAGACTGAGATGGTTTGGACATGTCCAGAGGAGAGAGAGAGAGTGACTACATCGGAAGAAGGATGCTGAGCCTTGAACTGCCAGGCAAGAGACCAAAAGGAAGACCAAAGAGGAGGTTTGTGGAAGTTGTCAAATAGGACATGAAGGTAGCCGGTGTGAGAGAAGAGGATGCACAAAACCGGGTTAGATGGACGACACTGATTCGCTGTGGCGACCCATGAAGGGAAAAGCCGAAGGGAAAAGAAGAAAATCTTTATGACAAAAGACCATGAGATACTTCTCCAACCCTCCACCTCCCGACAAACAATGTCCAACAACACAGCTATAGTTCCATATTTTTCTCAGACTGTCGCATGAGATAAATTCACAGATAAGTTTAGACTGGGGTGGCGCTGCCGAGAGAGCTCTCGATATTGCACATTAACCTTTTGGTTCGAATGAAACAAAACCTAAAGTACACAGTCGCATGCTTGACATTACAATTCAAAACCCAATTTGCAACCCTAATCCTGGCTCTTTCTAACAGAAATCATGATTTAAACTCTTAATTTGAAACCTAAACTTTGACTTCAGACCCTATATTGAAATCATAAACCATCAAAAATCATTTATGACTCCTGTGATGGCAATGCCCGGTAAATACCAACCAGTTCTTGTTACTGTTCCTGTGCTGCTGTGTTTTTTATTTTCCAGCTTTGAGTCGCTCCCTCTACCACTCTCCCTCTCCCCCTCCCCCCGACTCACGAGCCTCTGCACTGCGATGCCGTGCACACCACTTGACTACCGGGCTGCCCTTCAAAGAACATTTTCATGATGAATATTACACTAGTTCACAGGGTGAACATGTTTGTCCTCACTGTTTTGAAAACAAGAAGCATAATAATAATAATAATAATAATAATAATAATAATAATAATAATAATAATAATAATACATTTCATTTCTAAGTGCCTTTCAAAACTCTCAAAGCCACTTTACAGCCACAGGATAAGTTCTGTGGGTGAACAGCGGCAGCCACACGCGCCAGTGTTCACTCAAGCCGGAAGTAACTCAAATAGGTAGAAAGCTAGCTAGCTAGCTAATAGATAGCTATTAAATCTGAAGCTACCGCAAAGATGTTTCCACACAAGCTCATGATTTGAACCTCTGAGTTGAAAATATGTCAAGAATGTCTTGTGTCTCTGGACGGTGGCAGCAATAGTCACTCACCATCTGTTGCGGATCGCGACTGGCTTTTAAGGCGCAGTGAGGGTCTGAAGCGTGTGCGGTCATTGAAACTCCAGCTCTTCTGTACCTTGGCAGGGCTGGTGCCTTCGTTAGCGGCCTCCGCCACTGGGGAACGACGATCATTCACTGATGATGTCTGCCTGTTCTTGATGCTCTGACCTCTTGGGCTAGCCATCCTCACACGCTCTTTGAAGCTGAGTTTCTGGCTGTAAAACGAATATATATATATATATATATATATAAAATGTCTGGTGAAACCGATGCGAGCAAATCTAAAAACAACAATCCAAAATATTTGCATGCACAAAAATATAAAAAATGAATTGTACACAGTACAGGATGAAATATAAAATATATACATACATACATACATACATACATACATACATACATACATACATACATACATACATACATACATACATACATACATACATACATACATACATTCCATAAGGACTGTAGGAAAGAGGGTGAGCCTATCTTTCATAGGCTTATGCCTAGGGACGGACTTCGAACGAAAGTCCGGTGAGGCATCTTTTTCCAAAAAAGGCCGGTCTCATCAGCTTTAAACACTTGATGAGGCACGCAGCCTTCTTCTTGCACCATCTTTAGGAATGATTGGAAGCTTTGGTAGCTTTATCATCAGAACTGGCTGCCTCACTATGACGAATGACACTATGAATCCCTGGACGACGCTTAAAGTTGTCGAACCATCCCTGGCTAGCAAACTTCCTGGTTGCATCTTGACGTTATCCGAGTGAAGTTGCCGTGCTTTCACGCTGTACCCTACTAGCTACTTTTTGTTAATCCAAATTAACACAAGTTTTTCAACCTCTTCTATTGCCTGAGACCGTTGCATAGACAACACGGAAAAACCCTTAGCAACACACGTACCTTTAATGAGACCATTGCTTAGACCAGTGATTTTCAACCACTAGTGTGCAGTGAGAGATCGTCAGGTGTACTGTGAGAAACTATCCAATGCCCCTTTTTCAAATGTAAAATTTTACAAACATGTATTAATCATTTTCTCCCAATGTTATGTCATTGTCCGGTGTCCGTGCTGAAAAGACTGGGAGGGTAATTTGATATTCGGCCCTGTGGCAACACGTCACCGATTGCCTCGTTCTTGCGAGATGGTTAGTGGTGTGCCGCAAAAAAATTCCAATGCAAAAAAACGTGCCCTGGTTCAAAAAAGGTTGAAAAACACTGGCTTAGACAACACGGAAACACCTTTAGCAACACACGCACCTTTAATAGCTTCCTTATTCCCAAGGTAGCAATGGTCTACTCTACTGGGACGCTAAGTCACACAAACGCACACCTCGTTCGTGTTTCTCGATGATCTCCTTCTTCTGCTCGACCGTAATTTTGTTTTGTGACCTCTTCGGCTGAACACGACCCTGTGGTAGGGTCTTTTTTCGGTCCCATAATAGCAAATGTATCCTTGATAACAATGCCGCGTTTGCACTCAGAGAAAGGGTGTGTGGAAATAGTCCGGTAGCCACAGTGGCGCTGTTCGGCCTTGTGGTTTGGTGTTCTTCCGCCAAAAAGTAATCCGCCAGCCATTGTGGCGCTCCGTGTGTTTCCCGAAAAGTAGTTTATATGCGAAGATTATATTCTGGTGGATTTAATGTTCGTAAAGTGAAAAGTTTGTTAGCTAAAGCATTGGTAAACCGGGGTATCACTGTACTATATTCCTATGTTCCACCCGGTTGCCCGATTTTGTACGAGTGTACGAGTGCAGATGACACAAATGTCTCATTTTGACTTGAGTGTCCTGTGCATTTCACAAATTACTTTTGGTTCAACCACATGAAGTACTCAACTCAAAGAATGATTGCAAAAAAAACAGCTTTGGTCAAATGTTTCACAAAGGGATTCTTGAGGAGGCGTTTGGATAGGAAAAAAAGTGGTCTTTGTGTCTGACTGACAACCAAAATAAGATTTTGATGATCGAGATTATCAGTTCAACCCTTTCAGGAAAAGTATTTACAACAATGGAAAGCTAATCGTGTTCTGGGGTTCCAAGGTGAATGAAAAGGTTAAGTTTGGTACAGGTCAGTTGTCGTATGTTACACACAAAACAAAAAGCACACCGTTTTAGTGTTATCATTACAATCAAAACATAAATAGAATAGACTGGAAAAAGAAAAGCAGAGTTATGCACATCGCCATGACCCGAGTGTGAATTGGCCCGAATATTATGTGTATGTGTCATCCACCACAAAGCAATGTCGAATTTGACACAATTTGGCTACCAGGAAGAAATTATATTCAAGGAAATAATGTAGATTGAAATAGCAGCACCATTTTTTTATGAAATGTCGAAGGCACTTAGTTTCAGGCTCATCTCAACAATAGACACAAAATAAAACTATCCAAAATTACAAAGTATACTGAAATGACAGGAAATCAGAAAAAAATATTTTTCCTTGTTCACCAATGTAAACAATGAAACACTTATTATGTATGTATCCACCCCCATTTCGACTGTCTGATGACTTTGCATCTGGAAACTCGAGTTGATCAGAATCAGTATCATATTTATTGGCCAAGTATGTCGAACACAAAAGGAATTTGTCTCCAATAGAACGCGGTGCACTAGTATCATTACAAAAAAGACATAAAAAATAAATATGGAGGACACTAATAAAGGTGAATCTAATCTAATGTAATCTAATCGACTCTAATCTACTCAACTAATGTAATCTAATCTAATCTAATTGAATTCCTTAATGTACGTGGTATCAAGCAGACATTCGTTCAGGTGACTGCAGAGCTGGAGCTACAATGATTATAAGAGGATGCTGTTCCACAGGGTTGTGCAAAATTGCAAAGAGGAACTATACACTTATATTTGGGTTGCTGTTTAGACTTTAGAGCAGTGCTGGGCAAACTACGTTCTTTTTTGACCGAAGAAAGTGTGTCGGCGCCACTATTTTTGATCATTGAATTCAAAACGGTGACATGCAAGTGACTCTTGATTGCAGTTTTACTGGTATTGTGAATGTTTTAAATGTAATTAATTTACATTGATGTCATGTAGGCCGTGGTATCCAAACGAAGAACAGTCACGACAGCGGAAGAGAAAGTGAGATGTATCTGATTCAACAAAAGGGCTTACAAATTACGAAAGTTCCGGAGACAGAGTCGATAAGGCTCAAATCTACGAGACTCTAAAAAACAAAGCGATTCTTGCTCAGTCCGATTCTGGCAATATCTAATCTCAACACACTTGCGTGTCAACGCACGTGCGTCTTAACCCACGTTCGCACGTTTCCTCGAATGGTTTGACTGTTGTTGTGTTAAAACCAAACTGGACCGCTAATAAGAGAAGAAGGCTATGGCGCTAAATATGAGCATTTGGGCGCGACATCAGCTGAACAATGCTGTGTGTCGTGATCGCGGAAATTTATACTTGGGAATGGAAAGAACACCATCAGATCTCTTACTCATCTTGTTTTGTATTACATATATACAGTAAAGTCTCGTTATATCGATATCGGATATATCGATAGTCCCGGTTATATCGATATTTTTCGGACTTCCTTGGATATCGATATAACGAGACTTTACTGTATATATATATATATATATATATATATATATATATATATATATATATATATATATATATATATATATATATATATATATATATGATTATATATACATGTATGTATGCTGCAGTTTTGGGGCAATATAGCACTTTGTTGCTTGTGTGTGTGTTTTTCACATACTTGAACGTTCTACAGGACATATACTGCCCGCCTGTCTAATTTTAGAAATGAATGTTGCCCACCCGTGGTTTGGAAAAGCTATTTAAATGTCTGCTAGATTTGGTGCGCATGGATAGGTAGCGCCTGCCTGAGGGGAGTAACTGGAAAAGGTGGTGGGCAGGGTGTGGAGGGTCCATCGGTACATCCAAGCACTGCATTTCTTTTTTTCCCTTTCTGCGTGATGTTAATTATTTCCGAAGAGACAAAAGAATGCTGTTTTTTTTTTAAATCACAAACCTTGTTGCTGGTTCTCCTTGTTCTTTTCTGCAGTTGGCAGTCGGCAGTTGAGAAAAAGACAGACATTGTATTAGATATACAATTATTGTGAGCATTGCGCTGAAGATTCATAAACTAAAAAAAAAAAAGTGTGTTCACATCTATTTGGGCAATTGCAATCACATGATCACATGCATTTTGGGTCTTTGTCCTCTTCAGTATAAAATCGACTTTTAGTCATCATTTATTTCTAATAACATAATTAGCATTCAACATACAATCGAGTTAGTTTTAACACTGTACAATTAGCAATGTATCATACGTATGTACATCCATACAACCGTACATGCACGACCGGTGCCCCAGTTTTCTGCGATCGCGGTGTTTTAATAATTTCAGATTTCAAATTCCTCGGGGGACGAATGTATTACATGTATTTTTAATGCCGGCCGCTAGATGTCGGAGTCAGATTGACGGACCGCATCCAAGACCCAGAGTTGGGCTGCTTAAAAAAAACTGTTTTACCCGTCTATTTTTTTTTTTGATTGGAGCGGTGACGTGCAAAATATTCCCGAGTCAAGTGATTAGCTTCAAATTCTACACTTCAAATTCGACACGAGACCATTGAAGGCTAATCCAAACAATTGTTTCCTGAAGTGCTTGACATTTGTTCAGTTAATTTGGTTCCCACAGTGTAAAATGCAATGTTTTGCACTTTGAATTCTTTTTTTTTTTTTGTCTACGACACGGAGTATGATTGACCGAGATCAAATGAATATTTTACACTTTGTTTAAATCGTTGCTTTGATATTACCTGTTCTGCTTCAAACCCAGTTTTGTGAAATGTTTCCCGTTTTAGAAGTATTGCAAATAAATCTGCCTTAGAACAGATAATCTTAATATTGATGATGTGAAAATTGCAATTTTTGTTTTAATTTGGGTTTACAAATAATTCCCTCAGAGAATTTGTATCTTATTTGTTAACAATATGTGTTATTCCTCATTTTACAATGCCTTGGGAAAATCAATGAACGGTTTCAACAACTTCTCTGAATCATGATTCTTCTCTGCTGAATGAACCTCTTCTCTGCAGAAGTTGGTGACGATGCCTGACGTGACGTCACGGTCGCTATCGTCACTGACCGAGAAAGCGACGCACAATGCATTTTGGGTACTTTGTTTGGTCTGAAAACTTGGTGTTGATCCGTGTTTATGGCAAAATTCGAAGGAAAACACATTAATAATGGGATGGTGAATCGTTGTGTATTGCACTAAGACTACTATTTGATACTAGCTGACAAAAATTCTCAGCAGACAAATCAGCCCATTTCCACCAGAGCTTGGGCGCCATCTTGTGCGTTTTCTGGGACGCTACATTGGAGTCCAGACGGCTCAATTGATACGGAAGTTCAAATAGTTCTGAAGAGGAAAGCATAAATGTTTGCAATCGATTAAAGAAGGAGTAACAAGAAAGCATCTTCTCCGAATCTGAAGCCATTGTTTTGATTCTCGAGCAAGGCAAGACGTCTTGGCGTGACGTCACGAACTGGGGGCGGGACTTTCTGAAACTGACACTTTCTGAGGTCATTTTGAAGTGGTTTTGGGACACTTTAAGTCATATTTATTGGTGTTTTTGACTAAAAATATCAGCCTGCGTGTTTTGGGTATTTTAGATGCATTAAAACGTTTTTTTCTGATGTCAGTTAGGAAACAAAAAAAAAATGGTGTCGGTTGTCCTTTAAAGCCATCCATAACCTTCCCCGCCCCATACATATCTGACCTTCAAATTTCTGTTCCCTCTCATTCCCTCAGATCCTCATCCTCCCTCCACCTCTGTGTTCGTCTCTACTCCCAAATTCTGGAATTGATTTCCTCCCAACATCTGTAATATGGATTATTTTCCCACATTCAAATCCCATCTCAAAAGCCACCTATTTAAAATCACATTTTCTGTATAATCTTATCTCCTGTTTCTATTTATAATTGTATCTGTTTTTTATGTGCCTGTTTTATGATTCTAGTGTCCTTGAGAGCTTTGAAAGGCACTTATCAGCAAAATGTATTATTATTATTTTTAATATGATTATTATGATTATTATTATTTTGGGAAGCACCGCACGGACAACTAGGGTATATAACTGTGTGAACCTTTGGGTGAAAAATGCAAGCATCCTCCTTTCATCTAACATTTTAGTCTTCCAAAGTGAGTCTGCATTGTGTTTGCCTTGTTTGTCTTGGAGAGGGATTTCCCAGCTTTCAGACTGCATCATTAAGCCATCATGGGACTGTAATCAGGGGGTATCAAAAGTGCAGTTGGTTCGATTTATATTTCAACACTGAATAATGCCATGGTGGCAAATTGAACAATAAAATACGTTTGCAATGAAAATATGTTTTCAGTCAGTGATTTTCCTCTACAATGTAAAATATAGTTGTAGCTTTTAAAAATGGAGAGGTCATGAAGTCAAATGTCTAACTGCACTAACTTTAGTCGACTCATGCAGGTCAAGGCAGTGTAGCAATTGATCTCTGTATGACTTGCAGCTCGGGGCCACCAAAAAAAATGAAATGTATATGAGTTTGACTAGTGCATGTCAATTAAATGCTGCCATTGCTGTTTTGATTCCAAAATGATGTCGATTCATTTCTCATGTGACTGGATTTACATAGAAACTGTGAGGGTTGAATCGCTCAACATTTTTTACAGTACACATACAGAAAAGAGACAGGCAACAGTCGCTGTCATTGTACCTACTTTGTAGGGCTGCAGGTATGCATCGCTTTCAAGTGAGGCTTCCAGGTAGCAATGGAAACCGAGTGCTCATCAGCTGCATAACTACGCCATACACACTGCATGCAGAATAAACAAAACCAAGAAGGGAAAGTATAGAGAGAAGACCAATAAATATAAAGAAACAAATTAACAAACAGGGGAGACAAAAGATGAGGGAGATGGAAAAGACAAACAAACAAAACAACAAATAAAAAGCTGATTAGTGAAAACACTAACGCAAGGGTGTCGCACGTCTTGGCTCGGAGCGGAGGTCGGGCATGGATACATGCCTGTGGGAAGGCAGGAGGCTCTCAGAGTGCCCATGTGGCCTCCAGGTATGGCCCTGCGCTCTCTGTGTAGTAATAACGCCACACATCCTGGTACAACTTGCGAATGGACAGGATGACGCAATGACGGCACGAAAAGGAGGATTATACTGTAACGTGGCAGGAATACAGGACGGCCGATAGGGGACGTGCAGCATTGAAAGAGGATTGAAGGACGCGTGGAATAGCAACGCGTGAGGTGTCAAATAGAAAAAGGGGGGCCGGGCCAGCAGACTTCATCTAGAAGGCAACGTGAAGTTGTCAAAGAATACAGGAATGAAAATTAAAGGCGCTTTTTGGGAGACTAGAAAAGGAGGAAATATGTGCAGCAGACAAGAAGGTAAATATATATATACATACATATATACATATTTAGAGACGCCAACGATCAGGGAAGAATGGAACGACCGCCTGGATTAATACCGTGAAATGACATGCTCTGAGATCTTTTTTTGAGCTCAAATTGTGTGAGGAATAACAGCAGACAGTAGACAGGAGTTAAAAAGAGGATGGAAAATGGTAATATCGGTATGCTGTTTTGCATCACAGCTACGTGTGTGTTGGATACATGGAGATGTCATGTACGCACGCATCTTGCATTTACCTGAATAAGGTAAGCTGCAGGGTTTCTCCTCTTTTCAAAGTGCTTCTGTCTGTGCTGCTCTTGGACCTTCAGAGCAAAACCTGAGCCCAGAATACCCTAGTGTGGAAGGAAGGAATTTTATCAAGCACTCTTTTCACTCAACTATTGCCATCATTTCTCACGAGACAAGAACGTGTGAAATGTGCCCTGTCAACCTTTTTATGATCCCTTCGAGTGAGCGTCTCTCCTTTTGTTCGATACCCACTCATCACCTTGCAGGTGACAAGGTTGAATATAGATGGATAATTATAACAACAATAACAATAATAATAATAATAATAATAATAATAATAATAATAATAATAATAATAATAATAATAATAATGGGCAGCATCTTCACAGCCCCGCTCTGTTCATCGGAAAGGTCGGTGCTGTTGGCTGGATGGATGGATGCATGGCTTGAGGAGCCCGCCATAGGACGAAAGGAGCGTCAGCGCAGAGCGCCGATGCATATGTGGAACGGTTGCGGCTTGGAATTGAAGCGGATTTATGTGGGACAGGAGATGCGAGACAATCTCTTTTCGTCAATGGATGCTACAGCTTCGTGTTTGCTTTCAACATTTAGCTTGTATCAGACGTGCACATTCCACCATGATGTCCCTGATCCACTGGTGGAAAGACGCTTTGATCCTCTCCTCTTTCATCTAGAACTGCTTCATGTAACAAAGAGGGTACAGAAAGTGCTTAAGAATGAATGACTCTCTGTGTCTTTGTGTTGTCATATTATTGATGTATTTTTTTTTATTCTTTTGACTTCAAGACGGCGCCGCGCGAGTGGCTGCCTTTCCAGCAGCTCCTGTATTTTGTTTTTCTACTTTCATTGCTTTCATCATTTTGCTGCTGTGAAATGTAAATCTCTCCACTGCGAGACGAATAAAGGTAAATCCAATCCAATCCAATAATAATAATAATAATATTTCATTGCATTTTAAGCGCCTTGCAAAGCTGTCAAGGAGACTTTATAGTCACAGACAAGCATTTAAAATATAATCACAAATAGAATGAAATAAATGAAATACAATTATAAATAGAAACAAGTGAGAGAGAGCTACACAGAAAATGCCATTTTAAATAGGTGGCTTTTGAGATGGGACTTGAAGGTGGCAAAAGAATTGACCTTGAATGACTCATAACACAAGATAGCTTTAAATCGTGTCCTTTGTCTGTAACATTCATTCATTCGTTCTTTTGTTTGTTCATTCATTCATTGATGCATTTATTTATCAATCCGCTTTCTCCTCACCAGGGTCGCGAGGCGAGGTGTGCCGGAGCCTATCCCAGCTGTCTTCGGGCAGTAGACGGGCGACACACTGAATTGGTTGCCAGGCAATTGCAATGCAGAAATGTGTGTAGCTTAACTTCTCAATGTTTTTTTTGCCGTCATCAGCTTGTTTCAATCAAATCAATACCATGCCTTCATCATGTAAAGTTCAAAGTATCTACAAAGAACTCTCCGTGGCATAACATTTCACCAAAGGATGTTTCCTCTTGCACCAATTATGCGCTTGCACTGACCCTGGTAAAACCGATGGATACTTTCGAGGCATAAATGTGTTATCGATCCAAAGTGAATCGATCATCAGACGCTCCTGCTGGAGGTTTTCAACAGAGTACAGTGCCTTTCGTGACCTCATTAAAATGATGGGATCTGTCGGATCAGTCATTAAAAAAGGGGCTTGAAAAGTCTGCACTTACTGCAGGCAAGGCAAAGAAAGAGACCCCCAACAGTGCAAAACCAGCAGACAACATCCTTCCTGTCCATGTCTTTGGTGTCTTGTCTCCGTAGCCAATGGTTGTCAGAGTGATCTGTGAAAAGAACCCCCTGATTTACAAAAGAAATGCAGTTCCAGTCTGCGACAGAGTGCAATATTTCCAAGTCCTTTTTCCAACAACAAAAGAAACATGCAATTCTGAGGACTTTTAAGTAAAATATGACAGCATCGAGGCGAAAAGTCTTCGTATGCATTATTGAAAAAGCAATAGCAAACGATTCAATGTATAAATATAGAACTATTGATATCCTGTTAAGAGTTTTAAAAATGCACTACATTATCGATGAGAAGGTTTCTTCAGCCGTCATCTGTACTTTTTGAAGGTGTCGGACGTTTCGCCTCCTATCCAAGAGGCTTCGTCAGACGTATTGCTGCACTACATGATGACATTTTTGCAAGGCATAGTTCTCTGGACTCACCGTTCCCCACCACAAGGCGTCGGCATATGTGGCAAACTCTTTGTTGAACTTATTCTCCACAAGGTAGACAAGGAATGAAGCGAAGATGAGAACCAAGAAACCAATGTACCAAGCAGTAACCAGTTCCTGTGGGTCAAAATCAGCAGGCAATCAGAGGACAGTGGCACAATTTAGGGCTCTATTTTTATGATAGGCACGAGTCGACTACAAATCACATAGGAACTGGATGCATGACTGAAGTTTTCGTTCTTTTGTGATTATGTGCGGTGTGCAACGTTGTGGGTGTGAACATATTGATCCTGCTTCGTTCTGCTTCGGAACTAGATCCTCTCATTCCCTTTAAATCTAGTACGCAATTGGTTCATTGTCCTTGACACTACGGAAGCAAAAACAGACTCACTGGTGTCCGTGTATCAGGTTAAAGTGCACACGGTACATTTATATGGTGCAAAAACAATTGGGGACCACTGGTGTAATGCATATAATGTAGAACTCTGAATGTTCTTCAATATCACTGAGTTGATATTGTTCTCTTATGGCATACGGTCAAGGAGAACTATATCTGTTGATTTGTCTTTGGTTGTCCTTGTGCCTACCTTGCTGTGTGCGTAGACCACAGAACCGAGCAGCTTCCATGTACCCCCTCTTCGGTCCATTCGCACCATGCGCAGGATCTGTAGGAAACGAAGGCTTCGCAGGACTGAAGTGGCAAAGATGTTGCCCTGGCTTCCAGCTGACACCACAGCAATTGATGCAATCAGCACGATGATGTCTGCAAGGTCCACAAAGAAAGACATGTTTTGTACTTACAATTCAGAAACACATTTGATATGTGAGAACTGTGCCTGTTTCAGAGAGAACTTGCCCACCTGCTCATTTTGGATAAAGAGGATGAAGACTGCTGGATTTGTGGAGGAGGATTTTTCCCAAAAATAACATGAGTACATTGTTAACTACTTACAAGCCAATTCACTTTTGCTCACTGTGCCTTTTTAAAAAATACACAAGTGTGCACTCACTCATGCTCCCGTACTTTTAAAGGACAGCCGACGTCACTTTTTTGTTTCCTAACTGACATCAGAAAAACGTACCCAAAACACGCAGTATGATATTTTTATTCAAATGCAAAACACCAATAAAAAGACTTTGTGTCCAAAATCTGCAAAAAAATTTAGCTGCGAATTGGGCATTTTCAGAAAGTCCCGCCCCCAGTTCGTGACGTCACGCCAAGACATCTTGCATTGCTGGAGAATCAAAACAATGGCTTCAGATTCGGAGAATGTGCTTTCTTGTTACACATCCAGTTATGAATATGATTCAAATAGGTCTGAAGAGGAAAGCATACATGTTTTCAATCGATTAAAGAATTTATTCCGTGCCATTTTGAGGCAACATTGGAGGGAAATGTATCACCAAAAAAGAGACAGAAAATGGCGTGTGAGGAATTAATCAGCCCGTTTCCACGGGCTGATGAATTCTTTACATGGAGCTTGGTCGCCCTCTTCTGCCTCTTTTTGGTGCAACATGACGTTTTCAGACCAAACAAGTATAGCAAAATGCATTGACGTGATGGAAGGACTGCTACAATGTGTCCTTTTTTTCGGTCAGGGGCATTCCTTCAGTGACTTCACGTACGGACTCGTCACCAACTCAAAAACAAGACTTCCGGAATATTCAGCGCGGGTCTTAAAACGTAAAATATAGCTATATGCGATGGAATCTTTGTAAAATACGGTCAGTAGAAGTCATTTGAAGCCATTTTACAAATTATGGACACAACTTGTCCTGAGACGTCGGTTGTCCTTTAAGGTATGTACGTTTTATCATGCAAGTGTCCAATCACGCAGTGCGTCTTGTGCATGTGGTAATAACAGAAATAGTACCCCTGACTGACACTACGCTTGCTAATGCAGTCTGCCGTATGGTACCTCGCCGCCCTTGTCCAAGAGGCGGAGCGTTCGAGCCAGCTGGCCCAAGCTATCGAGGAAGTCCGCCATGTTACTTCCTCGTTGGCTCAACGGCTTAAGGAGATGGAGACATGCATTGCCACCCTCACAGCCCCTTCCTCCCCGCCCGTGGGTAGGCGCGATCAGCTACCTCACCCCTCACGCTACGCAGGCGAAACCGGGCGTTGCACGCAGTTTCGAATGCAATGCATGCTCGTGTTTGAGCAACAACCATACGCCTACGTGAGCGAGGAGGCTAAGGTAGCCTTCAAAACCAGCCTGCTCATGGGAGAAGCCGAGACCTGGGTGCTGGCCGTCCGGGAGTCCCGACCGGAGCTGTACGCCTCGTACCAGGACTTCGTGGCCGAGCTACGCCGGGTGTTTCATCATCCGGTGACGGAGGTCGAAGCGGAGGGGAGAATCCTCGACTGCGTCCAAGGGGCCCGTTCGGCCGCGGAATACTCTGTCGCTTTCCACATCCAGGCCGCTGGCAGCGGCTACGGCGACCGAGCGTTGAGGGGGGTGTTTCGTCGCGGCTTGAACGCCGATCTCAAGGACGAGTTGGCTACCCACGACGCTGGCCCCACCTTCGACGACCTGGTCAAGATAGTCATCGGCTTGGATCACCGTCTTCGGGAGCGGCAGAAGGAGCAGAGCGACCGACGGCCCGAGGATTCCCGGAGCCGGCCTAGGATGACCACACCCGGCAGCGAGCGCGTGCGGTGCCTGGAGTCAGCTACCATTGTTTCAAAATTGGACCTCCGTAGCGCTTACCATCTGGTCCGTATCCGTGAGGGGGATGAATGGAAGACAGCATTCAAGACGCCATTAGGGCATTTTGAGTATATGGTGATGCCGTTTGGACTCACGAATGCGCCCGCCGTTTTTTCAAAATCTGATCAATGACGTGCTCAGGGACTTCCTCAATGTTTTTGTTTTCGTTTACCTAGATGACATTCTCATTTTTTTTCATTCTGCAGAAGAGCACCGGCAACACGTCTGACGGGTCCTGGCGCGGCTCCTGCAAAACCGGCTCTACGAAGGCAAAGGAGTGCGAGTTCCATATCCACTCTCTGTCTTTTCTAGGGTTCGCCGTGGAGCAGGGGCAGCTCAGGGCCGACCCCGCCAAAACTAAAGCGGTGGTAGAATGGCCGATCCCGAAGACGCGTAAGCAGCTCCAGCGGTTTTTGGGGTTTGCCAACTTCTACCGCCGCTTCATTCGCGGTTATAGTCAGAAGGCACTCCCCCTCACTAACCTCACGTCCACCAAAATTCCCTTCAGGTGGACGCCCGACGCTGAGGGGGCATTCAACCGCCTCCGTCTAGCCTTCACCAATCCCCCTGTCCTGCGTCATCCCGACCCGGACCTCCCGTTCACGGTCGAGGTTGACGCATCCGAGTCCGGAGTAGGGGCCGTCCTGTCCCAGCGCTCTCCAACTGACCAGAAGCTACGCCCATGCGCCTTCTTCTCCCGTCGGCTCAGCCCCTTCACACCCCTTCACCGTCTACACGGATCATAAGAACCTGGCGGCCATCCGGTCTGCCAAGAGACTTAACTCACGACAGGCCCGATGGTCACTCTTCCTCACACGTTTTAACTTTTCTCTCACCTACTGCCCAGGGTCACAGAACACCAAGCCCGATGCCCTATCCCGCATCCATGAGCCGGCAGAAAGGGAGGAGACCACCACCAACATCCTGCCGGCCCAGCGTATCCTGGGTGCCCTGAGGTGGGAGGTTGAGAGGAAAGTTCAGCAAGCCCAGGGGACGACCCCCATCCCCAGGGGCTGTCCCACGGATCGCCGGTTCGTCCCCCCCTCTACGCTCGGAGGTGCTCACCTTGGGACACACCTCCAAGATAGCCTGTCACCCGGGGGTCAACAGGACAATTCAACTCATCGCTCAACGGTTCTGGTGGCCGGGGTTCAGGAGGGACATCACACTTTTTGCGAAGGCCTGCCCGACCTGCGCCCGTGGGAAAGCCTCCCACCAGCCCCCGGCAGGACTCCTCCAGCCCCGACAGGTACCGTCCAGACCTTCGTCCCACATCTCCGTCGACTTCGTGACAGGCCTCCCCCCCTTCCGTGGCAAGACGGCCGTCCTCCCTGGAGTGGACCGATTCTCCAAGTCGGTCCACTTCGTCCCGTTAACCAGGTTGCCGTCCGCCATCGAGACGGCTCAACTCCTGGTTAACCACGTCGTCCGTCTCCACGGGATTCCGACGGACATCGTGTCGGACCGGCGACCGCAGTTCGTGTCCAAGGTATGGAAGCATTTCTGTCGGTCCCTAGGGGCGTCGGCGAGCCTGTCGTCTGGATACCAACTCCAGACCAACGGACAGACGGAGAGGAAGAGCCAGGACCTGGAGGCGGCCCTCCGGTGCGTGTGCCTCCACAACCCGGCGTCGTGGGCGCTGCACCTACCATGGGTGGAGTACGCCCACAAAACCCTGGTCTCCGCAGCCACAGGTTGGTCCCCATTCATGTCCGCCTGTTGCTATCAGCCGCCCTTGTTTCCCACCCAGGAGGGCGAGGTGGAGGTCCCGTCTATTGAACATCACCTCAGACGGGCCCACCGAGTCTGGAAGGAGACCAGGGACGCCCTGACACGCACCGCGTCCCGGAACCAGCGGGTGGCGGACCGTCATCGGCGACAGGCACCCAGCTACCAGGTCGGGCAGGAGGTTTGGCTGTCCACGAGGGACCTTCGGCTAGCAGGGACTTCAGCCAAACCCACGCTTCACGGGTCCCTTCCCCATCGAGGCCATCCTCAGCCCGGTCTCGGTGAGGCTCCGGCTGCCACCCACCAAGCGGATCCACCCCGTATTCCACGTTTCCCTCCTCAAGCCTTGTGAGTATATGCAACAGTAGCAATGTTGAAGTTAAACTTCACCACGATGTCTTGTTCAGTTGCACACTGAAATTGGCTCCTTGTCTGTTTCCACAATACTCCTGAGATGAGTGACATTATAAACAAGCACATTGATGTTGCGTGAAAAACTGGGGTCAGATGTAATCCTTGAGCCTTATTTCCTTTCCATCAGTCTTTCCAAATGTTTTTTCCAACAGGCAGCAGAGGGATTTGTGTCTAAATATTGGAAAAATAAAAGCCCAATGATACAAGTTCATGATGTAAATGAATATTTCTCTTATGAGCTGCCTGTGACCACAGCTCTCAATGACACGTGGCAAAACCGGTCAATCACATGCAATGGAATATTGCTCACAACCTCATGTTACATTGCGAGTGTGCCCCAAAATACAAGAATTACAGTAAGACTGACTATGAAATTACATTATTGTGGGAAATGGAGGTGGGTGACGGAGGGGGAGAGGAGGTAGTAATAGCTCACCGATGACGCAGAATGGCTTTCTGGCAAAGCGCAGTCGTCCTTGCCATCCTCTATAGCGACAGCAGCATCCTGCCGACCAGATGCGGATGATGTACTCCAAGCCAAACACCACAATCATGACAAACTCCTACAGGATGTTCAACAAATGATGAATTAATATTATTAGCAGGAAGGACTGTGGTGGTTGTATATTTAGAACTAAGCAGGGCTTCCTAGCATATGGAAAAAACTAATAACAAAGCAATCATCCGAACCAGATGTATGCCGAAAATGGTGCTTTGAATATTGACGGAATATGTGCATCTGTCGCAGGGTTTGAAAAATTTACAAACAACTGCATGCTGTCAGTATTTTTTTCCATGCATTAAATGTACCATTCAAGGAGGGCGCACCCGTGCTTGACAGCAAGTCAACATTAAATCATTTTCTCACAAAAATGAACTGACATTTCAAATACGATTGTATATCATTCCAAATCTAATCCAAATCTAAAATTGCTGCCTTTATTGTTTCTGTCAGTGGGTTACCTTTTTCAAATAGCCATTTTGATGTGGTGCCTTCCTGTGTTTGAGTTGTTGAGCATGAAGAAACAACTGTCAGTGACACCCTGAAGCGGACATTGATTGATTGATTGATTGATTGATCAATCGATCGATTGTTTGCTTTGTGTAGTCAAATCAAATAGGCTCCCATTGGAGTTGGGCGGGCTGAATAAGCAGCATTGAGCATGTGAGAGTTGGCATACATCCTGAACAGGTTGCCCGCCAATCGCAGGGCATTGAAAAACCAACAAACTAATTATATTCCCCCTTGTGGTTGAAATTAAGGCTTTGCAGGTACGACTATTACTCGTCTCAAATACAGCAAATAGTATATAGCTCGGACTGCATCTGTCCAGGTCCATTGAATTTTTTTTTTATAACAACACATTTTCTTTTCCTTTTGTTCTGCCTCAATACTGTCATAAATATAAAATGAAATGTGTAGTTTGAAAATAGCTGTTTTCTCAGTAATGAAAATAGATTAATTAGAACAAGTAATTACAGACCCCAATTAATTGATTGCACATTTTTTGATCACCTGACAGCATGAGAACTTATATTGTAGTTGAGGACAACATATGACTATGGAAGTTCAACTAAGCCATTGAGTGAATATTAATATTTAAAATGTTAAATTATATCATGCAACCGCACTGTTTACAGGGTTAAAGGACCGTGTTGGCCCATACATTGAAAAAAACTAATATACATTGATACACACCCACGTACACACACGCACAAACACACACACACACACACACACACACACACACACACACACATACATGCGCATACACGCACACACACACAATAATAATAATAATACATTGTATTTATAAGCGCCTTTCAAAACTCTCAAGTATATCAACACACACACACACACACACACATTGCTTAATCCCACTGCAATGCCTGAAATGTTATTTATGCTCTAATTATCAATCTTGCTTCATACAAAATTACTTAATTCCTTCAGAAAAATATATTACAGGTATTTTTAAATTAAAGACGTTGCAATGATTTAAAACGTAAATTCTATACAAGTCAAGGGTTTTCAAGACAAACTGTAAATCTGTTTTAGTGTGGAGGAGAAACTGAAAAATGCCGATACCAGAATAAGCAGACAGTAGGAGGAGAAGTCCTGATGAGCTGGAATAGTAGAGAACACAGAGAGGACCAGGCAGCTGAAAACCAAGGTGAACCTGGAGAGAAAGAACAGAAAACACCCATCATGAATACAGTATTGTAAACAAACAACATTGCAATTGTTGCCTTTTATTTTTCAGATTGATAACACTATGCAACCATCTGATGGGTTCTTTTCTGCAGTGACTCTGAAATCTAAGTATGATTCAATTCCCTCCTATATTAAAGTATTCCTGTATTTTTACGCAACATGCTTTTGCAAGGAACAATCAGTACAGGCGAGGCGCTTTTAGGAATTGTTGAGAATTGTCTGAAAAATTAAACTTTGGGTAAAATATTGGTGTTCAATTATGGAGACAGTTGTTGGGATTTCTTGAGGCTAATCAACATGCAATGTCATTGGGTCATTTTGGGTCTTTTGGCATCATCATGGTACGTAATCGATAACTCAGACCACTGTGATGAAACAGGATCGGAGTGAGAAAATGTTTGTGTGTGTATGTGTGTGTGTGTGTGTGTGTGTGTGTGTGTGTGTGTGTGTGTGTGTGCGTGCGTGCGTGCGTGTGCACACAACGGTGGACGAGACATTTCAGAGTCAACATGTGTCAGAGGACTTATGTTGTCAATGAAACACTTAATTTAAAATTGAATGGGTGCACTCAACAAAACCTGACGGTTATAGCATAGGGTTTATCAAAATTTGCCACAGTTAATCTTTGAGGGTACCCAAATGATGACAGTTTTTATCTTTTGTCTTTTCCTCTATTTTCCTTCACCCTCCTGTTGTCCTCATTTTCTGCACACACCCTGTGTCCTTCGGGTCAAATTTCAATTTTGCTTGAAGAAACAACTTGTCCTTCACCACAATATGTGATATAGTTCTCCCTCCCTCCTTAAGAAAAGGAAAAAAAATGTGTGAAAAGGTTTTTTGAATGGTTATTATTATGATGATTATTATTTTTTGCATTTCAATGACTAAACTTTCTTTTTCCCCTCCAATGAACAATTAAGAACAATACAGAACACCACGTTACAGGACGGACATATGAAAAACAGTTCAACCATTCAAATAATTGCAGATGTAGCATACTATGTAAGTGCGCAGCCTTTGTGTATATTTCTCACACGAGCGGCGCACAGTATGTACTTCACAGTTCTTCTTTTGAGGGCAGAAGTGGCATCTCTTCTCCTGACTTGCTCAAGCTGAGGAACTGGCTGTGGTAGCTGGATCCTCAGTTCTTTCAGGAGCTCCTACAGTCTGACTAGCTTTCACTACTGCTGTTCAGGCTTCTGTGCGGGGGACATGTTTCCTTCTTTCAATGAGTGGAGTTACAAGTGTCTTTCCTCGCTTCTCCAGTAACAACCTCCCCCCTCTTGGTCTTAGGATGTATCAGGTTGGGTTGATCTATCTCCAGATCACCTGCTAAGATTCATAGCACCAAGTAAATCTAATCCCTCTTTTTTCCTGCTGTCTGCATATTTGAGAAAACTCTTCTGATTTATCATCTTGGGATTATTTTTCTATTGCTGGTGTGATAATAACGTAGAATGTAGGTACAGTGAGTGTCTTGAAGATGATTGATCATACTCTCGTTTATATTCCTCCTCATTTGTTCTGATACATTGTCCACTTCCTCTGCTGAATCAGTTGTCTTGCTGTATATCAGAAACAAAATCAGTTCTATAGCCTCTTCAAAGTTAGACAAAGTACAACCACGGCGTCAGAACACAGAGAATTAGGTGTCCTGTCATATGTAGCACCCTTATAACCCCTTGAAATCCACAATAAAGGAGCTCTGCCGTCTATGAGAGTGCCGCCCATCTTGTCTGGTTTATGTCTGTTACTGTCTTATTCATGTGTGACAGTAACGGACATAAACCAAACAAGATAGGTGGCACTCTCATAGACGGCAGAGCTCCTTTATTACTGTCTTATTCATGTGTGTGCAAGACATGTATCACGACTGTAAGACAGTTGTGAGGCGTGCTCTCGGTGTGACGGAGGAATTTAAGGTGGAGGACGGACTCCACCAGGGGTCAGCTCTAAGCCCCTTCTTATTTGCTATGGTGATGGACAGGCTGACAGATGATGTTAGACAAGAATCTCCTTGGACCATGATGTTTGCAGATGACATTGTGATCTGATGAGAGATGTGGAGGTATGCCCTGAAAAGGAGAGGAATGAAGATCAGTCGCAGCAAGACGTAATACATGTGTGTGAATGAGAGGGATCCAAGTGCAAGAGTGATGCTACAGGGAGAAGAAATAAAGAAGGTGGAGGATTTTAAGTACTTGGGGTCAACTGTCCAGAGCAATGGAGAGTGTGGAAAAGAGGTGAGGAGGCGTGTCCAGGCAGGCTGGAACGGCTGGAGAAAAATGTCAGGTGTGATGTGTGATAGAAGGGTTTCAGCTAGGATGAAAGGAAAAGTGTATAAAACAGTGGTGAGACCAGCCATGATGTTTGGACTGGAGACGGTGCCACTGAAGAAAAAACAGGAAGCAGAGCTGGAGGGAGCAGAGCTGAAGATGTTGAGGTTTTCTTTGGGAGTGACCAGGTTGGATAGGATCAGGAAGGAGTACATTAGAGTGACAACTCCTATTAGAGGCTTTGGAGAGAAAGTCAGACTGAGATGGTTTGGACATGTCCAGAGGAGAGAGAGTGACTATATGGGGAGAAGGATGCTGAGCCTTGAACTGCCAGGCAGGAGACCGAGAGGAAGAACGAAGAGGAGGTTTATGGATGTGGTCAAAGAGGACATGAAGGTCGCTGGTGTGAGAGAAGAGGATGCACAAAACCAGGTTAGATGGACGACAGTGATTCGCTGTGGCGACCCCTGAAGGGAAAAGCCGAAAGGAAAAGAAGAAGACTGTCTTATTCGTGTGTATTAGTACTTGTTTTGAAACATGATATGATGTGTAACTTAATTTCAACTCAATTTGCCTCATGGGTCATTTTGACCTGACCATCTTTGTACTTTTTTTTGGTACAGCTTCATTGGAAATATGAATAAAAACGAAATGTCCATTTTTTTTTCTGTAGTCGGTGACAATCTCGGAAAAGTCATAACATTTCAAATAGAGAAAATATCATTTTGTGTTTTCATTTTGACCCAAAGGCCACCGGAGAGTGATCACCTTGAGGGGCCTACATACTGCAGCCTCCAAAAATGTGAAAAGTAGTGAAATGTCAAAAAGATTGTATCACCCGTGTCAATAAACGTGTGTGTTTTGTTGAAAGGGATGTCATTACGTATACAGTAGTGCTGAAGTATTTGCAGTTTTACATCCAAGCACAATTTATTTCTTCCTGTAGTCAAGTCATTCATTACGCGTGATGTAATTTGTCTCCAAGTCTCCACAGCTGGATTGAAGTGGAGGCTAGGGACTCATTACCGTCAGCCCCTCGGTGCAAAAAAACATGTTGTCACAGAGTTTAGAGGAAGTCTATCAATCTTTGTCAATCGAGATTTCACTCAGCATATGAATTTGATCTGTGTGAAAATGGTGGGTGTACAGTGGGTCACTGTCCCGTTGCCAACAATATGGACACAGAAGAGGACAGCGCTGTTCTGACCGCAGTAAGACCTTGGCCCGCCTCCAGAAAAAGGTCAAGATTTTTCCACAGCCACAAGCGGCATTATGCCATTTTTGACCCATCTGGTTTCATTGCAATGAGACGTGAAAAGCTGCTGATGGTTCCGAGTGAATTCAATCGCACAAGGAAGTATCAACACTTTGTGAGCCATTTCCACACATTTGAATCACGTGAATTTGACTGGACGACAGTATTGTGGAGCTGTCAGATGAACAGCAAGTTCCTTGTCGCGAGCACACCTACGCCACTTGCACTCGCACGAGGTTGTCAGAGCAAAAAATAATAGTGACAATCAACAAGCTCCAACCGCAGCCTCACTCATGCTTTCATGCAGAATGTATTCATTAAAAAAAAGAGGGCTCCCGAAAAGCACAGTGACAGCGTCATTAAGCACTCAGTGAAATTCATCAATTAGTCCCGTAGAGTAGCATTCTCTGTCGTCCTTGTTGTGATGTGTCACTCTCACCAGAGCCTGCTTTTATGCCGAGTGTCTCGCTCTTCACTCTGGGTACTCGTGATTGCTTTGAACCTTCAAATGAGCAATTTTGTTTGAACGTAATTTACAGGCAACCATATGCAGGCACACAAAGGAGAGATATTCACCACACAGTGTCCTGACACCAAATTCCAAATACAAAGCCTATTTTTTAATAGCTACTCCTCCAGTAGTAGTGCTACTCCAACCACACATTAAATGCCATCTTAAATGTCACACAATGATGTAATCAAACTACCCTTTTGTGATTCACTTTGAGAGCAGTGTAGTATGTTACCTAAAAAACTGGGTTCAATAAAACTTTGTTATTTCTCCCAGACCTTCAGAAGTTACGAGTCAGTGTAACCTCAAGTATTGCCGAGGCTAATGCAGCAGGTAAGGAAATGACTTTGGTTCATCAGAGCTCAGTGACAGAGGCACGAGACATCACGATAACATGGAAATTTGGTTCTTCTGTATAATCCAAATAGGGACAAACAGGAGTCACAGGGTGTGGAAATGCTGTCCATGGTCCTGAACTCAATCTGCATCATTCTGGATTTCTCTTACAAAGTCAACAGAGCATTGCTTTAAACAACAAATATTTACCCCAGTCAAGTCTTCTTCTTTTCCCTTTGGCTTTTCCCCTCAGGGGTCGACACAGCGAATCAATGTCCTCCATCTATCCCGGTTTTGTGCATCCTCTTCTCTCACACCAGCTACCTTCATGTCCTCTTTGACAAGATCCATAAACCTCCTCTTGGGTCTTCCTCTCGGTCTCCTGCCTGGCAGTTCAAGACTCAGCATCCTTCTCCCGATATACTATACTATACTATACTATACTATACTATACTATACTATACTATACTATACTATACTATACTATACTATATATATATAGTATATAGTATAGTATAGATATTGACCCCAGTCAAGTATGAATTCAAAATAATAAAAATTACTGGCCTAATCACCACTATTGTCTTTGCGATTCGAGTCACAGTGGACTCACGCTGGTTCTCCACCCAATGCAAATTCGTCCCTTCCAACTCCTCTTGCACCATTTTCCTGAACTTCAAAACAAAACAACAACAAAAACCTGCATACTTTAGGTATTACTATCGCTAAGTATATCATCATCCTCTGCATACATCTGTGACGGGTGTCACAACAGTGACTGTCTTCATCTCCACGATGCTGCTGTATTAATGAAGACGAGACGCGTGGATGTGTCTTTTTATTTCTTTTATTTCTGCAACACAGTATGGCAGAAGGGATGGGTGAAGTCGCATGGGTTTCGTCTTGTGATTAACCTGAATCTCCTCGAGATTGTTCTGGAAACTATGGGCGGGACATAGTGCCACACTGTGCGCCGTTGCGTCACTTCCTTCATAATTTAATAATCTAAGTGCACAACTCCGTTACATACACCCCCCTTAAATTATGCAGAAGTGAGGCAACATACACACGGAAGACAACAGAAAGACCAACAGGCACAATAGACAAGGTTATCGGGCAAGGATGTACAAAAATGCTGTCTAATTATGTCACTCATCTGACCAACTACGTCAGGTGACTGGAGTAAGGGATCTGTCGCCGGTGTGTCAGGGTCTGTGTGCTCGTCGGAGATGCACGGTACTGGGTCTGGGAAGGAACTCTGTCCCCACTAACATAAGTGGCCTCAGCTCGCACCTGCCCATTCCCCTCTGTACAAACTACATCACCCTGCATAGCACTACATAACTGTGACAGACTGGAGAAAGGTATCTGTTGCTGGTGTATCAGTTGTCTGTGCGCTCGTCGTAGATGCACTGCACTGGGTCTGGGAAGGAACTCTGTCCCCACTAACATAAGTGGCCTCAGCTTGAACCTGCCCATTCCCCTCTGTACAACCTACACCACTCTGGATTGCACTATACAACTGTTACACGGTTGGGAAGCCTCTACCAACACACTCAAAGGTGTGCTACTTGTTACATGTAAGGAGCTCATTCTTAGACTTAACACATGAAAACACATACATGAAAAAAAACACACTAATTGCAAAACAGCAGGTCAGACAATTAACACACTACATGTATTTTCAAAACGGGGGTCGACACACCGTCCACCGAGTGATGGGACTGCACAGCGTCTTCATTGTGCAGCATCGCGGTCCCGGTCCGAAGTGGAGAGTCACTTGTGATCCGGGTCACGGCACCAATGTGACGGGTGTCACAACAGTGACTGTCTTCATCTCCACGATGCTGCTGTATTAATGAAGACGAGACGCGTGGATGTGTCTTTTTATTTCTTTTATTTCTGCAACACAGTATGGCAGAAGGGATGGGTGAAGTCGCATGGGTTTCGTCTTGTGATTAACCTGAATCTCCTCGAGATTGTTCTGGAAACTATGGGCGGGACATAGTGCCACACTGTGCGCCGTTGCGTCACTTCCTTCATAATTTAATAATCTAAGTGCACAACTCCGTTACACATCCAGTCAAGATTTTTATTTATTTATAGACTGTAACTTGTGTTTTAATTTGCACCAGAATTACGGGCAGCCCACCTATCCATGGGTTTATGTTCCATCATTCATATTTTTTAATGCTGTTAGGCGATCAAAAACATTCTGTGATCAATTATAATTGGAGTCTTAATTAATTGATGTAATTAATCTATATTTTTAATCTCATCTAAGAATTACTGAGAAACCCCCATTTCGAACCTACGCAAGTTTCCACTGTTCAGGTTTACAAATAACTTAGAGTTTCGACATTATTGATGCACTTGTAGTGCCGAGGCATTAATCTTGTCTCCTTTTAAACAAGCTTGAGTGTTTTTTTCACAGACAAATTATTTCAGACAGCTTCTGAAAAAAGAAATGTTAAAACTGTACTTGCAATGCGTCGTCTTCTTTGAATAATTGATATTACACTACTGGTTGCATTTCGCTCTGATCTCTACAGACAAACAAGTTCAATGAAATTCATCCAATTTATCTCTCTTCACCAAAAAAGCCCTATAAAGTTATTGATTTATTTGTTTTTATTATTATTCTTTTAGCCGGGGAACACATAAACAATTTGAGGAGGATTATCAGGTGGACACAAGCATCGCAGTGTTTGTGATTATCTCCAGAGATGAACTATTATCAAGCCAAGAAAGGCAATCTTATGCCCCCCTTTAACAATGACTTTCATACCTATTGATAGACAGGTTCATTGCTCTGTACTGGTCCATTACTCTTGCTGTAGCAGACTTCCTGCCAACAACAACATGGCTCACAAGGATGTCATTTGATCTGAATTGCTGCAAAATTCGGGATTAGAAGATTGAACTACAGATGACTAAGAAAAGTGTTATGACAGTTCCCAGTGCGATGGCATTTGAGGCAAAGCTTTATTATTGATGTTTGTGCAATACGCTAATCCGTTTTCTGCATGTGGGCCCTAATAGTAATTATGATGTTTGAGAAACATCACCCAAAAATTAGCATAAGCATCTGCTGTGTACTGCAGAGGACTGTGATCTAGTTTCTGTATGAATAATTTCTGCAGCTTTAAGTACCAGGCAGACCTAACATTCACTTACTCTGTAACATCAGATTTGTTCCACAAATGAAGACACATTTTAAATGTTTCAAATGCCATTGCTGTTTACTATTTGTAGGTTCACATACAGAAGGAGAACAAAAGGAGTCTGTGGACAGTTATGTCTGCTCTTGTCACGAGAGCTCTGTTTGGTTTGTGTTTCAGTTAGCAGTGGATCAGAGGGTCTTCCCTCCAGAGCCACACCAGTCATATATTATATAAGTTCTTGAAACTCATGACAAAAAGTTACTGGACACCTGGGCGGACAACTCTGAAAAGTTGCCTGCCCGGCCATAAAGTTGCCTGCTCAATTTTCACAAGTTGAAACACAGTAAGACAACTAATCGCAAAAAAACATTGTTGCAAAGTATTAAGGTTTTTCTGAAGGATGTACCTACCACAAAAGCTCCCTTGCTTAAATTATCGTAAACATCCCTTGCTGATGATTTTGCGCCAGTTGGTCGTTTGTCCATACACTGTTCGTCGTTTTGCACAATGCAATGTTTGCGTTGCGTCATCCAATACAACCCATGTGAACTCCTCTTTTCACAATGCTTTTAACGTACGTTCACTTTCTAAGCGGCAGAAGGATTTCGGTTGAGGCATCAAGCGGTGTTATCCTGTTAGCAATGGTTTTGAGATGGCGATGATGTGTAGCAGCCTCTGCAGTTGGTATTTCCTCTCTATTATTAGGTGTCAGATTGCACTCAATGAGTGTTGGCAGTACCATGGATACTCCACCATCAATAGCCTCTATGACAAAGTTTGTGGCTCTTCTTCCACTGTTTTCTGTCATGCCAGAACATGTCTTCAATGTATAAGGAGATACCATTCCCTGAACGTTAAACATGTCGAAGAAGGCGGACTTGGCGAGTGACAAATTACTCTGGTCATCCAGCATCACATACATTTTCTTCTTCTGTTCAGGGTATCCTTTGGGATACACATTGACCATGCATATATAGGAACATGACTTTCCATGCAAGCCCTCTCCAAACCAGTGCAGCTGGATGTACTTACAGTGGAGTTCTCAGCCTGCTCCCCGCCATCACCCTCGGAAGTCACGGCCTCCTTTGCCATCCAGGGAGCTGGACCATCATGGAGGCTGAGAGGTGAGGATCACTGTCACACTCTGAACAGCGAACTGCAGTCTTACAGTCTTTGGCTCTATGGTTTGTGGACATACAGCATTTGAAACAAATGAAATGCTTTTTTTAAGGAAGCTCTTCTTCTCTTCTAGAGTCTTCATTCTGAAACCCCTACACTTCCTGATAGAGCGTGACTTGTTGTGAATGGAACAATGTCTTTCCGGGTCTATGCGAGGCTTGTCACCACTTGAAAGGTTGGGGGCTTCAACCTCAGATTTATTAGCAGAGATGGGAGTCCTGACCTTCCACTGGCTGGTGGGAGGTTTCTCATCTTTGTAGGGACCTGTGTTGGAGCCGGGAAGGGTAAAACTGGGATCCGTCTTCATTTCCCCGTAACTGTTCACAAAGTTAACAAAAAAAGAGAATGGCGGATAATGGACAAGGTTCTCTCTCTTGTATTGGGTACCCTGAGTAAACCATGTTTCCTGGAGGTTGTATGGAAGTTTCTCAACAATTGAATTTATGCCTCTATATGAGTCGAGGAAACTGAGGCCAGGTAGGTAACCTTCGTTCTTTGCGGCTTCCACCTCCAGAAGAAGGTCTGCAAGCTTCTGAAGACGTCGGCTATCTTTGGGAGAGATTTTATGCACATTGTCAAGACGTTTGAATAGTTGAAGCTTCACTATTCAAACGTAACCCGGGAGAATCATACGTCTCCAATTGTTGCCATAGCCTGTCGAGTCCAGCCGCTGAATCGATTACGTGCACTGCCCTGATCCGCTGGGCATGGTGAAGTGACTCCCCATTAAGCCACCTGGTAAGTAAGTCTAGCTCCTCACTGGATTTGAGATTCAAGCCGTCTATGGCATTGCAAAAGGCAGATCGCCATGACATATAGTTCTCAGGCCGATTGTCAAACACCTTGAACCCTGTTGTGAGAAGGTCACGACGAGCGAGAAAGGCAGAAAGGTCAGAAATATCTGTTGACCTTGGTGTAAGCCTGTCGCTGACTTTACGTGGAGAGCTTGCTGCATTGTTGCCCTGTGGTGAGTGGGATCTGAAGGCATCAGCATTGGCATGAGGGAAGACTGGCCGCCGTGTGGCCCGGGGTTGCTCAGAACGCTGGGTTGTACGAGATGCTACAAGCTGCAACACGCTGGGGCTATGATGAGAAATGTCCTTAAAATGGCGCTGTGGAGGGTATACTGATTTCCCTTTGTCGTCATTTTGGGGGCTGAAGTGTGCGTCAATGTAGTCATCAACGTGATAGAGGAGGTCCGATAGCCAAGTCAGCGCAACCACTTTCACTTTCTGCTGCTGCTTCAAGTACCTTTGCTGCAGACAGTGCAGCTTCAGCTTCACTCTCTTCTTTAAGAGCATTCAATGTTGCATCAATGCGGGTTCTTTCAACTTCCATGTCAATTTTAAGTTGAGCATATTCAGCTCTTTTGCGAGCGGCCTCTGCCTTTGCCCGTGCTGCTGCAGCAACCTGGCTTGAATTTGACTTGGAAGAGCGTTTGGAAGATGACTGGATAGCACTTGATGATTCACACAGTGACCTGACCTCCAGGTCACCCGAGCGCCGACGTTGATTGAACACTCTAAATTGTACTTGGTGTCAGTGTGAGTGCAGAGGGTTGTTTATAATAATAATAATAATAATAATAATAATAATATATCTTTTTTTCAAGCGCCTTTCAAAGCTCTCAAGGACACTTTACAGTCACAGAAAAGCATAGATAAAATAATAAATAAAATACAATAATAAATAGAATATGATAAATAAAATACAGTGATACCTCGGTTCTCGACCATAATTCGTTCCAGGACCCTGTTCGAAAAGCGATTTGTTCGAACACCGAAACCATCTCTTTGCTCCTGTGACTTGCGAGTTGACAGCGGGGGGCGGGGCTGCCTCTCCCGGCCGTTCTTCACCTGCTGTCAATTCTCTAATCACGGACACGGGGCATTTATACGGTTCGCGATCACCTCGCCAATGCCGGATGATTGACTGAACTCGCCACCGTACCTGGACTCTTCCTTCGATGTGTGAGTGTATCCGGTCCGAGGTATTTTCCCTGCGTCCCGTAAATGTATGTCATCTTCCGGGATTGCGTAATTTTGCACCCTTGTGTGCCATTTGCTTTTTGGCGTCGTAAGCGGGTCGGATCACCCCCTGCCTTCTTACTCGTTGCGTTTTCTTTTATTTGTGAATAAACATCCTGCTTGGGTAGTACATCTCTGCCTCCTGCTTTGGGATCCCAAACATTTCACTACGTTCCGACAAGTAAGCACTTGTCTCGCTCGGAACGTGACAGCTACGGATGACTCGGCTACAGGATGTTCCTTTCTCTTAAAATATCTATCCAATGACACTTGCTCTCACTCCCACAGTCGCATCACTAGATTTCACAGCCTCCTTATTCTTTAATATCATACTGATTGTCGATTTCACCATGCTGTATTCCTTAGCCAGATCAGACACTTGCACACCTCCTTCATAATTTGCCATTATTTCTTTCTTAAATGCAATAGTTGTACGCACTACTTTTCTTTTGTCACTTTAAGCAGCACTTACTTTCTTTGGAGGCATGATTAGGGGCTAAAACTCTTCGTACACCTATATTAAACGCTAGAGCAAAACGCAGCACGTCCGCAAGCGACAACAGTTGGTCACGGAGAGAGCGATACACCCGTACGCCGCTCAGCTCCCCACCCTCGCGTACGCACTCACGCGTCGTATTGGCGTTCGAACACCGATTGATATTCGAACGCCGAAGCAATAATTTCTCGAATATTTTGTTCGGTCTCCGATTTGTTCGAACTGTGAGACGTTCGAAAACCGAGGTTCCACTGGACAGTTATAAATAGAAACAAGAGATAAGAGCTATACAGAAAATGCACTTTTAAATAGGTGGGTTTTGAGATGGAATTTGAAGGTGGGAAGAGAATCGATGTTACGAATGTTGGAAGGAAGTGAGTTTCAGAGTTTGGGGGCAGAGCAGCTGAAAGCTCTGTCCCCCATTGTGCCGAGACAGGCAGGGGGGGGGGGCACACAGACGTGGAGAAAGGGAGAGGATCTGAGGGAACGAGAGGGAATATAAATTTGAAGGTCAGATAGGTATGGGGTGGCAAGGTTATGGATAGCTTTAAATGTATAAAGATGAATTTTTGTTTGTCTCTGTGTACCCTGCGATTGGCTGGCAACCAATTCATTGGCTGGGATAGACTCCAGCACCCTCCGTGACCCTGATGAGGATAAAGCGGTCTGGAAAAAATGGATGGATGGATGGAGATTGATACGAAGATTAGGGTGCATTGTACATTAACACAACAAATCTATTACAAATACGCAGAAAGACACACAAGCGTTTTTCTTTTTTTTTTCCTCCACCACTTTTGTGATCGATTTGGGACCTGTCCGGAATTTCTATTGGTCGATGGCGATCGATGTAATGGGCCCCACGGATCATTTTCCTGATCTCCTTTAGGAGATCCTCCTCCTTAGGATCTTGTTAATGTTTTTTTAATTTTGGTTGAAGTTGTGTTTTTGTCACTTTATTTATCTTCTTAGTTATTAGAATGCCATTACCTTGTCTTTTTATCACACTATCTTTATTTTGCCTTGCCTTATCACCTGTGATTTTTGTTCTTGCGTTAGTTACTAGTGACCTTTGTTGTTGTCAGTTTTGTATTTTCGCGCAAGAAACTTTTTGTTAAATGTTTACCCGTGTCTATGTTCACTTTGCTCTGGAGCAATCTGGAAAATGATAACTGTTGGGAATGGCTATGCCTTCTGGATTGCCAACCATCTACAGTACTGCACTGTCAAATAAATGCTTAAAAGCTTGGAAAGCCTAACATGTTTCCCGTATGGAAATTTTCATATGAAAGAATAACAGGCAAATTCTGATTTAATTTCATTTGATGTCAATTAATGCAGGGAAGTCATCCGTTGCCACTCCTTGGGCTCTTGTCCTGAAATTAAGGTTATTTTGGGTTATTTTTGGAAGTAAGTTTTAAGCACACAAAATGAGAACACATTATCACACATTATTTCTCACATCCAGTTCCCATGATCCATGTAATGGATGCGATTTGTGTCAAGACCAGTTACTGTTGGGATTTATCTATGTCATTTGCTAGCCTATTGATCCCTTTTGCCATAAAACACCCACGGTCACTTCCTCGTTCACTCTCATTTACTTGGCTGTGGAGTGGTTGGTTTAAAACGGTGACCCACTTTTCAGAAAATCTTTGATTCTCCTCATTTGTTCGCTTTCTCTTTCTCGACTGCTCATTCTTAAGCCTCGGGCAAAAACATGGGGAAAGTCATTGAGATTGCACAACTGTCCATGTTTTTTATGTTCCTGTTGTGTTTATTATTGTGCTTTGTGATGACTATTAATATAATTAATATAAAGGCTTTCTGATTCTGATTATGTGATCATGTCCACTGTGCAACAGATAAACTAAAAAGAAAAATCCAGAAATCACAATGCATGATTTTTTTTTAATTTATTCTTGTATACAGCTGCAAATAAGCATTTGAACACCTGTGTATCATCTAGAATTCTGACCCTGAAAGACCCGTTAGTCCGCCCATTAGAAGTCCACCTGCACTCCATGTATCATCCTGAATCAGATGCACCGGTTTGAGGGTATTAGCTTCATAAAGACACCTGTCCACCCGCTAGAATCAGTCAGACTAACTTGTAACATGGCAAAGACCAACGGAGCAATTGCCAAGCGGCTTGGTGAAAAAAAGGTCCACTGTTGGAGCAATCATTAGAAAATGGAAGAAGCTAAACATGACGGTCCATCTCAATCGGAGTGGAGCCCCGTGCAAGATATCATCTCGTGGGGTCTCTGTGCTTCTAAGAAAGGTGATGAATCAGCCCGGAACTACACGACGGGAGTTGTTCAACGACCTGAAAAGAGCTGGGACCACCGTTTCCAAGGTTACTGTAGGTAATACACTAAGACGTCATGATTTGAAATCATGCACGGAACGAAAGGTGCCCCTGCTAAAACCAGCTCATGACAAGCCCTGTGCATATGGCCATTTGGATAATACAGAGGAGTCATGGGAGAAAGTTTTGTGTGTTCAGATGGAAGAAGAATGAAGTAGATGTGTGGAGGAGTGGGTCGGGATCTCTGCTCTACTGTGTGCAACTTGAAAAACTTGTGTCCAACTTGGTGTCCAACTTGGTGAAAAACTTCACCAGGAATCGTTTGACAAATCGCAAACAAACGCTACTGTACCAAATATTAACATTAATTTTCTCAAATGTTCAAATGCTTATTTGCAGCTATATCACAAAAATAAATTGTTTAAAAATCATGCATTGTGATTTATGGGTTTTTCTTTTTTTGTTTATCTCTCTCACAGTGGACATGCACCTATGCTGAAAATTTCAGACCCCTCCATGATTTCTCAGTGGGAAAAATAGCAAAATAGCATCTGTTGTGATAGTGCGATATAAATTAGGATGTATTGTATTGTATTTTATCTGACTGTATACACACTCACCTTGTCATGATCTAGTTGGCGACGCACGGGGGGCGCTGTCGGCCCCGCCTGCACCTGCACAGGTGCTGGTCGTCCCGATTAGATTGGCGACCAACGGGTAGCGACGTCAGCCCTTCCTGCAGCCTCGCAGTTGCTGGTCGTTTTAATCACTGACACTTAAAAGGACACCCGGCACGACCATCCGGTGTCGGTTCATTGTTTGCTACATGTTTGTTGCATGCTGTGCATGTGTTTGTTTAACCTTGGCGGACTTTTACACTTGGTCTTCTTTTGATACTTTGTATTTTTTCTGTTCAGATGATTTTGATGTATTACATTTTGTTGCTGCTGACCTTTATTTTAATATAATTTGTCAAACAACCTCCTGCTCCCTCCTGCCTGTTTTTGCGATCCGCACCCGCCATCACCACCTTGCAAACCCTGACACACCTTAGTGGCATGAGTTTGTGTTACTTCTGGGTTGTGTGAACGCTGGCGCGAATGGATGCTCAATTGCAGAAAAAAATGTTCTTACCCTGTGACTGCCACCCTCCAAAACATGCATGACTGGTTAATTGATCACTATAAATTTACTTTGGGTTTGATTGTGAATATGAATGGTTGTTCTCCTATGTGTGCCCTGCAATTTCCTGGAAACCAGTTCTGGATATACCTTGGCTGAACACATCTGGCATAGGCTGCCCCGGATTGGAAAATGTATGGGTGAATGGAAAATATATAGTTCAAACACTACTCACTAAACAAATGCATTACAGCGTAGGAAAAGGAAATTACAGTCTGAGGGAGTGATGTCATCCTTTTCAGCACATAAGTAGTTCATGTGCCCAGACACAGCAATAGAGTCAAGAGTTAGATATTCAAATTTGTCATCACATTCAACACGTCTGTGTAAGTTCTCAGTCGTACAGGAGTGGTCCATCGATGAAAAGGTTTCTTCAGCTGTCATCTGTACTTCTTTGAAGGTGTCGGATGTTTTGCTTCTCATCCACGTCAGGCCGAGACCCGACTCACCGCTGGATCCCGCAGGTTCAAAGGACTGGTCTCGTTTCCACCCTACGTCCTTGTTGAGCCATGCTTCGTCGCATGATTGTTTGAATTGAGTCACATTCACGTCCACGACGAGCCGTGCCGCGTCCACGTCAGGCCTAGACCTGTTCCCATGTTGCTGTCCGGGGTGCCACTCTGCGCCCGGAGGAGCACGTCCACATTGAGCCATGTTTTGTCGAGTGTTTGTGTTAATTGAGTCACATTTACATCCACAACGAGCCGTGTCATGTGCACGTCCATGTCAGGCTGAGTCTCGTTCCCATCAGGCCGTCGCCTTGCTGTTCCCCGGCGAGACGAAGTGTTCCCTGGAGAGGCAAGGGTTGCCGTCTCCTTCTCGTTCCCTGGTGAGGCGGGCCTTTTGGAAGACTGTTCGGACTTCTGGAATCAGTCCCTTGCATGTTCTCACCGGGCCCGCGTGGTTCTTCTCCTGGTCCTCCGGTTTCCTCCCACATTCCAAAAATATGCATGGCAGGCAGATTGAACACCCCAAATTGTCCTTAGATGTGAGTGTGAGAGTGACTGGTTGTTGGTCTTTGTGTGCCCTGCGATTGGCTGGCAACCAATTCAGGGTGTCCCACGCCGAGTGCCATAAAATGGCTGGGATTGGCTCCAGCACCCCCCCACGCCCTCACCCTAATGAGGATGCGGAAAATGGATGGATGTATTTTGTTTGCATTATCCAATGTGTTGAGAAGCACTGCACACCTACCCTTGTCTGCTGTCAAAATAGTAAGATTTTTATCTTTCCTAGAGTAGCCTTTCTGTCTTCTAATGTTATGTTAGACAGAGGTGGTTTGGCACTACTGAGAAGGCCTGATATTTCTATGCATAGATCCTCTGCCTCTGCATAAAAAAAAAGTTTATTTCTAATAGCCGATTCAATAGCTGTGATGTAGTCTATAGTAGGTATCATTTTAGGAGTCACTGAGAATTTTAAGCCTTTTTTAGCCAATGGATGGTTTGATAGGGGAGTAAAAGAAGCTATTTTTATAAAACAGCAAAATTCTTCACTTAATCGCCATGGTGGTATGAGGTTTAATTTAATCCTGCTTACAACAGACTTCTTAGATTCTTACCACGTAGGCTTAGTCATGATGATGAGGTGATATCAGAGTGAATGGGGCAATCAGGGCCAGTCATAGACCACAATCATTCAGGACAAAAGGGTAATCAGTGTAGCCTCAGGGAATAGTCCTCTGCTCCTCCAACCTTAGAGCAAGGACCGATCAAAGCAGAGGTTTGGCACCGCCACCTTTGGACATTCGGGATGGATATAGGGCCAGAGCTACCAGCAAAAAAAAATGTTGGCCGACGAAGCCTCTTGGATGAGAAGCGAACTGTCTGACACCTTCAAAGTACAGATGACGGCTGAAGAAAGAAAGAAAGAAAGAAAGAAAGAAAGAAAGAAAGAAAGAAAGAAAGAAAGAAAGAAAGAAAGAAAGAAAGAAAGAAAGAAAGAAAGAAAGAAAGAAAGAAAGAAATACATATTTTGGCTAACAGCAGAAAGCCCAAAACGATTTGCAATAGGTTGTAGTCGACAATGCATGCAAAGATTTACAAAATGAAGCAGTGGCGTCACGAGTAAATGGTTTGTTGAGCCATTGATTTATGTTTGTCATCGGTGGATGATGATGATGGTATTACAATATTTTTTTATGAACAACAATACCAATATTTATCATAGTACTATGACTCATATTATTACTATTACAACTACGACGACAACTACAACTCATAAAAATTATAACTCCCCCTGTCAAACCGTACGAATGAGTAGAGAGAGCGGAACAAGCGAGCGACCATGCCATCCACTGAAAACGTGAGGGGGCAGGGAAAATCCATTTTGGGATGCAGACAGTCTATAAATCACTTCACACCAACATTTACTTTTAGCAAAAGGGAAGGGCACTGACCCTCGGTACGAAAATGGCCCCAAGCAACCATCCTCCTAGTTCAGCTAGGGGAATGTGACAAATGACTCCAATCATTTTTGATTGATTTTTGACATTATGAACATTATATTGCACATTCTATCACTCTGATCTGACTTTTGACCAACAATAAAATTAATATGTTCATCAATAGTACATGTTCACGATCGGAGGAGAGCCATCTTGTCCCACCACTTCCTGATGACCTTGCAACTTTGTCACAAGTGCAATCAATCATTACAATGTCAGGGAGAAACATGCCATTCAAACATACAGAAAATGTAGATCTCACCTCACAAGTGTTTTTTTTAAACTCTCCAGCATGATTTAGCAAACACTGCGTAGCCCAAAAAATCTAAAGAGGACCATTATCAAAAAAACGATCATAAAAACTTAAAGTCCTTGTAGAGTGACAATGAAAATGTTTGTTTTATTTGACACAGCACATATAAGACGGTTTTGAACAAGCTTGCCAGATTAGAATGAATAAAGAATGAACAGAAAACACGCCTGGCCTGACCTTTCTTTGCCTGTCAATCAAATACTGTACATTCAGATATGATGTGCATGATGTGTCTCTTGTGTGAGCCGCAGGCTGAATGCATGCTACTGTCTAACTTTTTTACAACAGTGTCCATTGCATGAAACGAGGCACCGTTAAATTGCCCCTCCTTGTCCACCATCTCCAATCCAACTGGTTATGGGTTCGTTCCTTGTGTCATGTGTGGCTATACGTAAAAGAACATCTGTAGCCCAGATAACACAAAACACTTCAGAGGAGATGTTGTTTTTTCCCCTTGTTAGAGCACATTCTGTAGTTGTACAAGTGGGCTTGACAATAAAAAAAAATATATATATCAAACAAAGTAACTCACAATTGCGCCATATACAGTAGTTTGTGACATTGAAATGGCATCTAATGTAATCTGAGAGTTAAATTTCTAAGGTATAACACACAAAAATGAATGTGCAACACGCTTGTTAAGCAGTTCCTTCACTGAGGTTTTCTTTTGACAAATGCAATTTATAAGCATATACAGAAAAATGTTTGAGGGGTAAAGTAATAAACTGTGGCTCGGCCATAATCGAATAATACATATACCATGCAAATCTACAGAAGGCGGGAGAGAGTAGGACACAGCATTCTTATTTTTTCGTGTCTTTGAAAATGGCAACATAAAAATGTTACATCATGTAGAGTACAAGACACGCAGTCCCATATGAGGGAATTTGCACAAAACCGTAACTCATCATTACACGTCACTCAGTTATTAATAAGGGAAAGCATTCATATTAAAACCAGTCAACGAGAACAAGAAAAATATGGTTCCTCGCGACTGAAGGACATTAAGACAAATTCAACAGATGAATGTAATTTTATTTGTGTTAGATAACTAAGTTGCTGACGTTGCACAAATACGTTCTGGTGAGGACAGACACTGATGTAGGATTAATGGGACTCTAATTTCTCCCTTGAAAGAACAACCAGTCTTGGTGCCGAGGATCCTTTCCACATGATTTGTCTTGGGTAAACCATTTTCTGCAGAAGTGTGTGTACTTTCAGTTTTTTCACCAAGTGGTGAACAGTAAATTCTTTGGCAGGCCCTCTCTGTGAAACGGATTTGTTATGTTGTTTACACAGAGTAGCTCCACCTCTCAGATCAAGTGTGTGACTGCTTGTTTTGTTGAATCACGGACAGAGGGCCAAAATCCATGCAGTTTTTCCTAAAACTGTCATTCAATATCGTTTGAAAGAGATGTCAAGTAACCTACATGTCGATGTACACCAAAGGCAGAAAACATTGGGACAGAAAAACGCTATAACTTTAATTAAACTCAAGATAGTTTAGTAGTTAGCTATTCTCGATTTCAAAGAGGTTCGGGGAGTACTTTTGTGGCGATTGGGGAAGAGAAATACAAAAGAGTTGTTTGATTGATGACAGGCGAAGACAGCCACATTGAACATAAAATGCTGGTCATTTACAAGTTGTAAATGTGTTTCCAAAATATTTTGGCATGCTGTTCTCCCCTCATCCTTTCGAAGTGGAGCATACTGTACAAGTCACATAGTTTATCTAAAACAAATTAACCAATCATATCATAGTTCAGGGCGTCTCGGTGGTCCAGTGGTTAGCACAGAGGTCCTGAGTTCAATTCCCTGCTCCAACCTCCCTGTGTGGAGAAAGCATGTTCTCCCCAGGGCAGTGTGTGTTTTCTCAGGTTTCCTTCCGCCTTCGTGGGAGGTTGATTGAACATGCAACATTGTCCCTTAGGTGTGAGTGCGAATGGCTGTTCGTCTCTGTGTGCCCTGCAATTTGCTGGCAAACAGTTCCGGGTGTCCCCATCCTACTGCCTGAGGGCGGCTGCAGGGATGCAATTGAGAAATTAAAAAGGGCTAGTTGGCCCTACTGGGTCTGAAAAGGGGGACAGATTCTAAAATTTGGGGGGCACGATATAAGTATACCAAACTGATTGAAATAAACCAACATGCATTCATTGGATTATTTCAATAAAATCTATTTTTCTAATATAAAGAAAACATTCATTCAAGTCAAAGAATTTATAAAATAAACAAACATTTTCAATTTTCTTTAGTCACTACACAATCCACCCTGTGCTGCTTTGATATTTTATGGTATTAGTGTAAAGACAAAGAGAACAAACTCTGCACAATATTTCTTACTAACGTCTACTTAAACAAATGTCTTTGCTTTGAAGATTTCCAATGTGCTGCAACAGCTCTGACATTTCCATTCGCCGCTAAATTCGAATCATCAACAAGTTTGCTGCGGCGAATTGTCAGTACCCTGCGCAGACTTATTCGATCTTTTCTGAAATAATAAAAAAAAACCTAAATGTGTTTGTTTGCTGCGTGTTTTTAATATCTTTTAGAGTTTAACTACTGTTCTCACGCTCCATATTGCAAACATCTGCCATGTTCGATGTAAATACTGCAATGCGCCATGGGTAAATGAATATTTGATAATTTCCGGGGGATCACCGGAAAGCCTGAAATATCCTCTACCACGACATTTGAACGCACTGAAAAAAAATTCAAGGTGATTATGGCTCGATATCAGTAAGGCAAGATGGCATACGACGAACGTTAATATCTCTGATGAAAAACAAACAGTTTTCAATTTCCGTTTAACTTAATTTGTATCTTTAGCTATTTTAACAGATGTATGTCATATGTCGCGCGGATCATGTAGCGATGTGAGTTAATCATAATAGACTATCTCACTGCAAACACGTTTTCCTCCCCATCGAAGTCGAAGATGGCATAGCTTCCATTCTGATGTGGGGTATTGGACAGTGGTTATTGGTGCTGGCGTCGATGCCACTGTAGCTGACTATGAAGCCCGATTCTGGAGCCACAAATCCTGCCACATTCAGAACATGTGAGGCCAGGACCGGGCTGGCGGGGTGGTACTGAAGCAGCACAAAGGTGCCGCACGATCCTCCTCTGGGTGCGTTTGTCTTCAAGTTGTGTCACCCCTTCGTGGCATAAGGAACGCCACAGTGGCCTGTTAGCTGCAGCAGACTCCAGATCGCTGGGCTTAATGTTGCATTTCCCTAGAGTCTGTTTTCATTAATCCTAATCAACAACAGAGTCTGTTTAACAATGGTCTTTGTATCGCAGCTTTGGACCACCAGGCTTCCGATTCGCTGACAAGAGTTGTCCATAAAGCACCTGTCGAGGCAAGCGGCAGCTAGGCATCCGGATGACATGTCCAACCCACCGGAGTTGCTTCTTTGCCAGTATTGCCACGATACTGGTGGAGGCAGTGCGTTGAAGGATGTCGGTGTGTGGGACACGATCCTGCCAGGTGATGCCAAGGATTCGTTGGAGGCACCTGATGTGGAATGCATCAAGGCGTCTCACATGGCGTCGATAGATGGTCCAGGCTTCTGCGCCAAATAGCAGCGTGGACACACGCATGCTTGGTACACTGCGACTTTTGTTGGAGTTCTTAAGTGCTTGTTTTCGAACACACGACGAGGCAATCTACCAAAAGCTTTGGAGGCTTGATTGATGCGGGTCTGGACGTCATCATCAATTAGACAGGAAGGTGTTAGAATGCTGCCGAGGTAGCTGAATTGTTGGACAACCTTGAGGGGTGTGCCACTGAGGGTGAACACGGGTTGGAGAACTCGCTTTTGCCATGACCTCCGTTTTGGTTACATTGATCACAAGACCGAGTGATCGGTAGATGGAGGACATGGTATCAAGGGCATGTTGCATGGCAGCTGAGCTGTGGGCCAGCAGAGCACAATCATCTGCATATTGTAACTCGTGGATGCCGCTGATCAGGGTCTTGGTCTTGGCCTGTAGGCGTCTGATGTTAAACAGGCTACCATCCAGGCGGAATTGGATTTGTACACCGCCACCTTCCTGGATGGACTTATGGAAGAGGAGCGTAGCTGCCATCAGGAACAGGTTGAATATAGCAGGGGCCAACACACAGCCCTGCTTCACCACGATTTCCACAGGGAAAGGGGAAGATTGCTGGCCACCAACAAGTACAGTTGCTTGCATGCCGCTGTGGAACTGCTTAAGGATGCCGAGAAGTTTGGAGGGGACACCAAATTTCTGCAGTATGGTCTGACTTGTCCCCCTTCCTTTTATAAATGGTGACAATGTTGCTGTCTTTCCATTCCTGAGGAAGTGTCCCGTTTCGCCAGATGTTGCAGATGAGGTGGTAAAGCTTCCGTGTCAGGAGGTAACCGCCGCTCTTGAAAACCTCAGCTGGAAGTCCATCAGGGCCAGGGCTTTTGTTGTTTTTAAGGCTCCGGTTTGCAGAGAGGACCTCTGTGAACTGAGGAGGTTCATCAAGGGAGAGAACTGATGGAAGCTCTGGGAGGGAGTCAAGGACAGATGGGTCTGAAGGGTTTACTTGGTTGAGCAGGGAGTTAAAGTTTCTTGGGCCTTGCTGAGCCACCACTTGTTTTCCATCATCCTCAGCTGTTTCTGTGTTTCACCACGGATGGCCTTGTAGTGAGAGAGGAGAAGTGGACGAATAGCGCCACGGTGCCTTTCCATACCCTCTTTCTCTGAGTACATACGCCACATGGTTTGTTTTCAAGGATACATATGATCTTATGGGACCAAAAAAGATCCCACCACAGGCAAGTGTTCAGACGAACAGGACACAAAACAAAAAGTTGAGCAGAAGAAGGAGATCATCAAGAAACACGAACGAGGTGTGCGTTTGTGTTACTTAGCATCCCAGTACCAGTATGCTAAGTCGAACGTTGCTATCATCCTTCTGAACAAGGAAGCTATTAAGGGTGTTTCCGTGTTGTCTAAGCAACCGTCTCAGGCAATAGAAGACGTTGAAAAACACTGTTAATATGGATTAACGAAAAACAGCGAGAAGGGGACAGCGTGAGTGAAGGAATTATCGCAGAGAAAGCACACCAACTTCACTCGGATATTGTCAAGAGGCAACCTGGAAGTTCATCATCCATTGATGATTTCAAGGCTAGACACGGATGGTACGAGAACTTTACACGTCGTACAGGGATTCATAGTGTCATTCGTCATGGTGAGGTAGCCAGTTCTGGCAATAAAGCCGCCGAAGCTTACAAGGAATCATTGCTCAAAATGGTGGAGAAGAAGGCTACTTTCTCATCAAGTGTTTCATGCTGATGAAACTGGCTTTTTTTGGGAAAAAGATGCCTAACCGAACTTTCATTACACAGGAAGAGAAGTCCGTCCCTAGGCATAAGCCTATGAACGTAGGGTAACCCTCCTTCCTACAGTTCTTATGGAATGTGAGTCTCCTTCCAAACAGTAACTCCCTCCCTCCCACCGCCTCCCACTCCATTCCAATAAGCCATCAACGACCATCACAAAGGTAAATCAAATGACTTTATTATATACGTAGTACAGTTTATATATTTTAATTACAATACAATAGCACATTTATGATACATAAAATAAGGTATATTTTGTGTAGATGTAAAGCTTATTTTGTAGAAAATTATGTTTTATGGGGACCTAGGAACTGATTATTCTCATTTTAATGGTTTCCTAGGCAAAATTAATGTTTAGAAGACACAATTTTCGCCTTACACACACACTGGGAACCAATTAAGTTCGTAAGCTGAAGCATCACAGTATTTGTGTATGTGTCCAAATACTTCTGAATAGAATTGTGTACGTTTGATCATGCAAATGACGTCTTTTATGCTGGAGATGATGAAATGTCTTATCTTATTTACATTGACTTTGGGAGACAGTGAAGCCATCAGCCTGTGACCATCGTGTGTTTTTATGGCGTCAAGTTTACGAAAACAGTTAAGAAACCAAGTTGCACAAAAGACAAACTGAAAAAGAACACCATGAACGATCAAACTTTTTTTTCCACCTGAAAGTCCGGATCGCCAACTATGCAGGCAATCACCAAAAAAGTTCTAAAAGCTGTTCCCTGTTTGTGGTATGATGGAATACAAAAATAAATAACTGAACTAATGAACGATTGCCTGTGCAAGAGAACGCGATCACAATAACTTCAATCATGTCCATATGTTTGATGCATTCCTCCGAAAAATAACTCAGGAATGATGAACCGTTTGTCTGCTTGTTGCTTTGTATTTGCCGTTTCATTCATGTTTTGTGCCTGCCAATGAGTGAAATGTCGCACATGACACATTTTGGTTTGGGGCTATCCCAACTGTCATCCGGATACGACCTGAACTGGAAGCCAGCCAATCACAAGGCACACAACTATCCGCGCTTACACTGAGTATCTTATTAACCGGCCATGGACGTTTTTGAAATATGATAACAAACGGGATTATACAGAGAAAACTCACAAAGGCCTCGTATTATTGTACCGGAGACAAATTCCTTGTGTGTTCTACATACTTGGCCAAGAAAGATGATTCTGGTTCGGCTTCTGAGTCTGATATTGACACAAAATAACAACTCAGGATCAAGTTTCATTTGTTGAAAGCCGCCCACATTTTAAGAAGTTGTAAGTGTAACCGGCCTCAGGCCTAGGGGCTACCTGGGTCGGTCCAAAGCGCTTCACAGGCAGGTAGCACTGTGTGACGAGGAAAGACGACACGAGACAACCATGTTAATCAGCTTCACACAACATCATTTATGACCCGTTAGATGCCTGGAACTGTCATCAACAAAGCCCTGGTGGTAAGCGCTGCCTTGGTCAAGTATTGAGAACCAAGAGTAGCCCCCCAGGTTATCTAGCAGATCTTGAATGCGTGGGAGTGGATGACGATCAGGGACAGTTTTGCGATTTAGCTCCCTAAAGTCAACGCACAGGCGCAAGCTTTTATCTTTTTTTCTAACACAGACGACAGGAGATGAGTATGCTGAAGTGGATTTTCTTATCCAACCATGGTGAAGTAGGTTTTGCACATAGTCTTTCACCTCTTGATAAAGGGGTTTTGGAATGGCATTGTAACGCTTTTGCACCGGCGTGTTGTCAGTGAGTTGGATCTTGAGTTGCAGGTTTGGAATGCAACCTATATCAGCATCACCCAATAAGTCCCCAATTACTTTAACATCTTGAGAATGTCTAACACTTATTATTTTGAATACCTGTGAACGACGAGGAAAGACGACACGAGACAACTGTGTTAATCAGCTTCACACAACGGCATTTATGACAACTGCGCATGCGTGAGCTGAGCCGACATCGCCTTCCACTGTTCCATTCACAGGCGCGTAGCGCCCTCTCCTGACTTGGTAGTCTAATCGACTAACATACAATAACAGAGGTCGTTTCTAACCCCCTACATAAACCACCCAAATTTTAAGAGGGCAAAAGTATTGGAATGACCCTCTATATCACTCTATAACCTGATAACATGGTAAGCTGTCCACCGTGGTAACCATTTGACCCAGAAAAGATTAAATGAAGTGAATAACCTTTACAATTTGGTGGCCTCACCCTTACTTACAATAACTGCATAATGCCTGCGACCGATGGACTCTGCCAAACTTTTGCATTCTTCACTTGAAATACTTTTTCAGGCCTGGAGTGGGCCCTCTGTCAATTCTTGCTTGTTTCTGAGGATTTCTCTCTTCACTCTCCTCTTTACGAAGTGGGCTTTAATAAGTTCAAGTCCGGTGAATAACTTGGCCAGTCTACTAATCTTCTGATTAGTTTGGATGCATTTGATTGTAAATTGCCATGAAACTGCTTTGTAGACTTGAGATATTACTGTGTCGTGAATATCACTGATGTCAAAAAGAATAAATATACTGTACATCTTATACCATGGGATGCAAACCACTCATCAGCAAAAAGAGACAGAAAGCCACAAAACATTTGATACAAAGTTTTATGTACTAATGAGCCAAGATGAATTCTCAGAATGACGGAAAGGCCAAAATATCCAACATGAAATGTTCATGACCAGAAAAACACACAAGTTCATCTGTGAGGCATGGTTGTGGTCAAGCCATGGCTTGCACAGCTGCTTCTGAAACGGGCTCAATCTTTTTGATTGTGAATGGTTATTGGTCACACAACATGTCATACAATTGACTGGCGATGAGTGCAGCGGTGTACCCTGCCTCTCACCCAAAGTCAGCTGACATATATTCCAGCTGCAACTGGACCCTAATTGAGACAAATGGTACAGAAAACGGATGGATAAAAGCTGATATTTCACTTTTTGTTGGTGTCAGATGTTTCGGATACACCACAACAACATTAATGTTGTTGAACATCCATTCTGCGTTTCAATGGGAAAAACAACTACAGCTGATTTTTTCTTGTTTTTTTTTTATGATTTTTTATTTATTTATCTAGGCCAGGGGTTGTGTTTGGCTTCTACAGTTCAACACATCCAAGAGGCTTTGTTAGCAAACTAAAATATTTTAGTTCGCTGACAAAGTCTCTTGGATGAGAAGCGAAATGTCCGACACATTCAAAGAAGTTCAGATGATGTCTGAAGAAACCTTTTCATTTGTGTGCTAGCTAGTGAGACGTTGCCTTTCAAGTCATTTCTCCCACGTCAATAAAGACAAATCAACACACTGTCCCTATGGACATGTTTGCAATGTTTTGACAATTTCACAGTGTAAGAGAGCCATGGCCACTGTCTTTGACTCCCTTCCGAACACATTCTCTCCAGTCTGTGACTCATATGGACTTGTGGTATGTGACATTCCCCGCTGCCCACCGGTTCTAATTGGGATTAGCATATTGCACAACAAAACAATACTGCGGTGTTAAGGGTCCGGCAGGTCCGGTGGCCTTTACGCACTAAAGGCCCAGTAATCCCTCAGTCTATGAGAGCAAAGCTGATTAAATCTGACGGATCCACAAACTCTGGCGCTGACTGCAAATCTGACCATGGTACAGATACTAGAGCTGAACATTCGAGCCGGGTCGGGCGAATTGTTTGAGCTTGTCGATTAACACTACTGGCTAATTCTTTACCCACTGAGTTCAAGCAAGGGATCATCACGGACCGACTGGGGAGCAACGGAGTGGAAACACACGTCCCCACTCTAAAACGCAGATCAACACAGATAAAAAGCTGTTTTTTTCCATACTGCTTCCAATTCAATGACACAAAACTAAACAAGAACAGTCGACCATCAAATATCATGAAAAAAAAAAGTCAAAGTCATGAAGAATGAATGTCTCTCTGTGTCTTTGTTCTGTCATATTGTCTTTATGCTGTCATATTTGTTATTTAGGTTTTTTTTTGTTATTTTGACTTCAAGATGGCGCCGCGAGAGTGGCTGCCTTTCCAGCAGCTCATGTATTTTGTTTTTCTACTTTCATTCCTTTCATCACTTTGCTGCTGTGAAATGTAAATTTCTCCACTGTGAGACTAATAAAGGCATATCCAATCCAATCCAATCCAATCCATATCGTCACCAATCACCAACAAATGTGACACCAAAAAACAAAAGGGTTGGCAAAATAATCTTCCAACACTATTCTCAAGCATTGTTTATCGTTTGCTGTTGTAAGTTGTTCTTTTTCAAATATGCTGATTGTGTTTTAATGTGTTTATTGCCCCTTTTTTAGTGTCTGCTGCAGGCCAAGGTTGTAAAATCTGAATGGCGGTTGGAAAATATGATCTGCAGAATGTCTATTTAGAGAAGCTTAGATGGTAATGAGAAATAGCTTTATTTTATTATTTTTTACTGCTCTTTGTGGTTTGGAAATCCATTTCTTACCGTGTGTCTTCTTCTCCGCAAATTTGGTATACAATGTCATTGCTTTGCGGATGACAACCAGCTCTATATCTCCAGCAAACCTGACGACTCTCTTCCACCTTCTTCCCTTTCACTCTGCCTCTCTGAAATTAAATCCTGGTTTATCAATAACTTCCTTAAACCTAACAGCGAAAAAACTGAAATTCTCCTCATTGGTACCAAATCCACCTTGAGCAAAGCTAACAGTTTCTCTCTCACTATTGACAATTCAACCGTTTCTCCGTCCCATCAGGTGAAAAGCCTAGGTGTCATTCTTGACAGCACACTATCCTTACACTCCCATATAAATAACTTAACCCGGTCTGCGTACTTCCACCTGTGCAATATCAATCGTCTTCGCCCGTCTCTCACTCCTCACACCACTGCTATCCTCGTTCACCTTCTTGTCACCTCCCGGATTGACTATTGCAATTCACTTCTATTTGGTGTCCCTCAGAAACTTCAACTCGTCCAGAATTCTTCAGCCCGGATCATAATCAGAACCTCATCCTTTCAACACATCACCCCCGTCCTCCAAGAAATTAATAACATTCGTCTTTATACATTTAAAGCTACCCATAACCTTGCCCCCCATACGTATCAGACCTTCTTCAAATTTCTATTCCCTCTCGTTCCCTCAGATCCTCTTCCTCGCTCCACCTATGTGTGCCCCCCCCCCCACCCCCTTGCCTCTCTCAGCACGATGGGTGCTTTATGTTAGTAGTCGCCACCTACCAGTGCCCAGGTCAGACACTCACTACTGCGCTCTTGTATTTACCCAGTCCGGGGTCCCCCCCAATTCCCGTCAGTTCCTTTTTCTGGCGGGATTGTTGCCGTTTGCACCACCGTGTGTGGGTTCTTTTCTACCGTTGGCGTAGTACGCAGTTCGATTTTCCCCTTGCCCCCCTGCTCTCTCTTCTGTGTCAGTTATTGTAGGGTTTTCCTCCGGGTCCTCATGTTTTGGACCAGCGCTTTGTGTTAGTAATAAAACTTACTGCACGGATCTGTTTGTCTCTGTCGATTGCTTTCCGGGATCCAGATATTCATTTAATTTGACAACCAGAACTTGTCTTCTCAGAACTTTTGTTTCTTTGCAAGACTTTTCGCACAAACTTGTTTTCTCGGTGGTTGACTTTGTTTTTAATGTGTAGCGATATTTGTTGTAATTAACATTACTGCGAATATTTAATGCCAAAAACGGAATCAAAAACAGCTCAAAATTATATTTAACAATGTTTGCATTTCCCATACAAACACATCTAAACCACACACATCTAAAAATGTGCAAAAATCGCGCAAAATACGGCCGATTGATAGGTCCGGCTTTGTCGACCTTACTGACAGCCATCTAATATAGGAGACAGGAAAGCACTGTAACCTGATACCAGTTAATGGAAGACTGGACTTCCGTTTTATCAGCTTTGAGGATCATATGCATCCACAGATTGCCTTTTGACCCAGTAAATAGGATGAACATTTGGGTTTTAGCTCTGTGAAGAGAGACGAAGAAAGATTAGATCATGCATGTAATCAAAGCACCAAGATGAAACCACATCAAGCAGACAATGAGGGAGATGGGGTCATTGTTACTGGTTGGAAAAATCTAACCTAAAATATTTTTTTCAAATGCAAATTGCACTAAAGGTTTTCATCCACATTTGTCCCTCTTCAAAACGGTACTGCCTTTCTATGAAGGCGACTGGAGGTACTCTTTAAAATACATTGAATGAATTCACTAGCTCTTTACACATTAACTAAGAGCAAATTTAAATGTGTGGTCACTAGGATTACGAAAGATAAAACATGTATCATTTATTTTTTATTTTTTGTTTTATTATGTTTTTCCATGTAAAGTCTAAAACTAGAACAAACTATATACATTTTCTTGTCACTGTCAACACGATTCTGACCTAATTTTTGCTGTGTCACATTTAGCACGATGCTTAACACCATGTGGATCAGCAAATTTGGTGAATCAACCTGGTTGAAGTAAAGAGTAATAATCCTCCCAAGGCTTTTTAAAATGGAAGTCTGTAATTTGGTAAATCTGCTCTGTTACTTTAACATACGTATACTTTACATCAGATGCTAGTAGCCACAATGGAGAAGATCGACCGGGAAATTAACATCTTTTCCAGAGATGCTAACTATTTTTTTCCCGCTGAAATCGCTTCTTTTACTCCCCTTTCAAACCATCGATGTTTTTTTGCGAATATTTTAACCTCATTGTCGTCAAATGAGTGGTCGCTAGCTTTTAGGTGCATATGTACTGCCGATTGAGGCCCACTAGTATTATCCCTGCGATGTTGATAAAGTCTACTCCCTAAAGGGGAGTAAAAGAAGCGATTTTCATAAAACAGCTAAATCCTTTACTGAACCGATATGGTGGGGTGAGGCTCAATTTGGATCGTTCGTACAACAGCTTGCTTAGGCAACATAGGATTAGCAATACTGATGAGGTGATACTGGAGGAAGTGGGGCCATCAGGCCAATCGTTAGTCAGAACAATAGGAACAATCAGTGGAGCCGCAAGGAGTAGTCCTCTGCTCCCCCCAACCTAAGAGCAGGGACCTATCATAGCAGAGTCCGGCACCGCCGTGTCTGGACAGTAGGGATATATATATATATATATATATATATATATATATATATATATATATATATATATATATATATATATATATATATATATATATATATATATATATATATATATATATATAGGGCCTAAACTACCAGTAAGACTTTAGTTTGCTGTCGAAGTTTCTTGGATCAGAAGCGAAACATCCGACACCTACAAAGTACAGATGAGGGCTGAAGAAACCTTTTCATCGATGGACCACTCCTGTACGACTGAGAGCTTACACAGATGTAAATAACAATAATGTGACAACACAAAGACACAGTCATTCATTCTTAAGCACTTGCTGTACCCTCTTTGTTACATGAAGCAGTTCGAGATAAAAGAGGAGAGGATCAGAGCATCCTTTTCACTAGTGGATCAGGGACGTCATGGTGGAATGTGCATGTCTGCTACAAGCTAAATGTTGAAAGCATACACAAAGATGTAGGATCCATTGACGAAAAGAGCCTGTCTCACATCTCCTGTCCTACGTAAATCCACTTCAATTCCAAGCCGCGACAGTTCTACATACGCATCGGCGCTCCGCGCTGATGTTCCTCGCGGGCTCCTCAAGCCATGCACGGTCCAACAGCATCGAACTTTCTGCTGAACAAAGCGGGGCTGTGAAGATGCTTCCCTTTAAAGGCGCAAAAAAAGCACATTTGGTTATGATACATGTAGTATTATGCTTGATATGAAGAATACTTATGCTTATCATAAAAATGCATGTAATTACACATTCACCTTTCTTCTTCGTCTTTCACATTCCCACTTAATTATTCTACTAACTATATATTCAATGTTAATGTAAGGTTATGAACGTGTCCTGTGAAGATGATACTATTTAGAAAGGAATGGAAGGGAAAGTTGGTGGGATGTTTTTCTCCGCTAACCTTCAACGACTGGATGGCAGAGTGACCCAACTGGCGGCCAAAGGTCTGCGGGGAAGTTCCAAGTGCCACAGGAACTTTGATTCGAGTAAAATAATTTCTTGTTTTCAGGAAACTATCTACCAAGGCCAGTCACTGTAATAAAAGGCAAGGGGGTAGAAAGATTGTTTAGAATAGGTGAGAACACTGTACTCTACTCTGTCTTGTCTATTTTCCTTGCAAGTAAAAAATTAACAAAGAGACACCTTTCCTCCTTTTTGTGTGTGTTTCAATTATTTCTTAATTTCAACACTAAGATTTATGGGTCCTTCCAGCCGGATCGTAACCTACCCGATGTTTCCGGACGCGGAGGCAACACCCAAGCAAGTCCGTGCATGGCATCTACAAGACCTTTTCTGGGACTGGGGTTTGACGAAGTGTCTGGTAACTGAAGGTTAACGTGACAACTGAGGGAAGGAAGACGTCTAAGGTGTGTATCTTTCTTTTCTCGCTCTCAAGTGTGAGTGAACCGAGAGGTCAAAGGGCGGCGGTGTCCTGTGCGTTTGCATTGAAACTCTGTGAAAGGGCGACAGTGTCCTGTGTGCACTTAAACTCCGTGAGAGAAGAATAGTCTATAAAACTGAGAAAACCTTGACAATAATAGTCCCGATCAAGTGTGGCAGACAGAGCAGTCTATAAAACTGTGAGGGTGACGGTGTCCTGTGCTGGTAGCACTTAAACTCCGTAAAACTCGTATGAATGTGCAAAGTGTGTGTGGAGGTTTCGCTACCTCATTGAACAGGTATTTGAAGTGACAACTGCCCAAGGAAGCATGAGGCAAGAATTTCCCGTAACTTTGTGGTAGAAGCTTGGACATTACCTCTGGTGGAGCGTAATTGTCACCCTGTTCGGGGAACAGTCAGTATAGTCACAGCAGGTGAACCACACTGACTCCAAAATGGGCCAGAAAACCAGTAAAATGCAAAATGGTGTACACATTGCAAAAGACCCTAAACAGGTGCTAACTTGCAATGATTGGAAATTGGTAATGACACAATATCTGAGTAAGATAAAACAGATAAAACGGATTCTGGCCTGATTTGCCTAGTTGTTGCAATATTGGACTTACTTTGTTGACCTCCTGAGGGAAGTGAGTTTTGTTTTGAAGGAATGCAATAAGACTGGAGTTTTTTTTTGGTCAGTACATTGATGGTGTGCATCGATAGTTGGATCAGGGTGAGTGGTCTCGCACATCACATATTTGAAATTTGAAGATGGATAGCCTGATTGAGGGTGGTAGCATGGTGAATATTTGGTTTCCCTGTCGAGTTGTGTTTGTGAGTATGTGCTGAATTGGTCTTAGTAGGCGTGCAGAAAAGAGCGACTTTCGGAGTAGTGTTTGTGATAAGTGGTCGTCTGTGGATGATAGGGGGATGTTGTTCGCTTTCTGGGAGGGAGTAGAATGTGTAGGTTGCTCATTGATTTGGATGATTTGTGAGTATTAGGTCGCTGCGGGTTTTTTAATTGTTTAATGGTTTGGACGTGTCCAAAGGAGGAGGAGTGAGTATATTAGGAGGAGGATGCTAGGTCTTGAACTGCCAGGAAAGAGACCATGCGGTAGACCAAAGAAGAGGTGTACAGATGTCGTGAGAGAGGACATGGGTCGATGTAACGATGTGCTCGATCTAACAGGGTTAGATCGAGCACATTGATTCACTGTGGCGACCCCTGAAGGAAAAAGCCGGAAAGGAAATTGGAAGTTTTATAATGGCTTTTGTTACGTTATTTGCTAATGTATTTCCAATCATGTTACATTGTTTGATACCTTTCGGTCACAAAGTAAACTATGAGATTATGAGTGGACTATGAGGAGGCCAATCATGGTTGCTGTTATTGGGGAAATGAAGATTTGTGTCATGATATTGAGAAAATTATATGACAACTTTGTTCAACTTTGTTCCTAATAGGTTGTATTGTGCCGAAATTATGAAATATAATGACTAGAGTTGAAGAAATGAACTTCCGATCATGTCGTCAACCATAAAATTTTATTTCATGTTGGTCTGAGTCTTGAGAAATATTAGGATTTTGTCAAACTCCAACATTCCTGTGTGGTGTTTGTGAGTTCTACCCACGCGAAGTGTGTTTTTTACAGGGTTTCTTCCCACATTTCTAAAACCATGTATGGCAGGCTGATTGAGCACTCCAATTTTTTTGTGTGGGTTTCAATTTCAACTCTATCACATATGCTTATCATATTTTTGTAGAATTCAACAGAATGAGAGCAATTCATCTTGGTCCATCGGTAATCATTTTTCTCCATATATTTTGTTTCAAATAACAGAGATAGACAATACACGTACTGGCATGCAAGGAAGACAGATCTCAGAGTTTATGAGGGCAAACCGATGTTGCGGCACCTAGAGCTAAGAGGCAGACTAGCATTTTTGTCCCATGATTCTGACAATTGCATTTTAATTCATTCTCATCTCTTTGCTCTTTCCAGATTACTTGGATTTAACTATATTCCAAATTACATCACAAAGAATCGACTCACACCCTAGAGTCTGAATTGAAGAGGAAGGAGCCAAGGAAATGAGACCAATTTCCCAGCAGGGCCTCAGTAACCAGGAGAGTCTAAACAAATTCTACACAGAGGAGATATGAAACTGCTTCCTAATAGCTTTGACCCTCCTACATCCTGCTAGGTGTCCCCCTGGGTGTGCTACTGGGCCCCTGATTTTCTGTTTTAGGTGTCCTCCTCTCAGTTCGCCTTTCTTTCTACATTTTAACTTGGTCTGAATCTTAATCCTATGCCTATTTTTAGACAAAAGATGCTACCCAAAATATATGTACTTTAAGGTCCTAAGTCGAGCTTGAAAGAAAAATATTGGGCTCTGAGAAAGGGAATTTGCTGCTGAACAGCACCAAGAAGTACTGACACTTTGGTCAGATGACCGAAACCTTGTAGGGAATATTACTCGCGTCCAGTGGAAGTAAAAAAAGGAACAATTGCCTGCACAAATTGTGTGGTGCAGGCTAGAAGTTTGAGAGTTTCCATTCAAACACGATAGAAGGAGTATGCTAGCGTCTGCCAGCAAGAGCAGCACACTCTTTTTCCACAAGGGAGAAGTTATGGAGTGATTTGTGTGTCATCCAAAACCAACTTCAGTGGACAGGAAATGAGTGTGCATGTGAATGTGCGTCAACTGTCGGGTTAGTCGAATATACTTTGCTTGCAGAACCGATTCTCTGAGGTCAACAAGTGTGATACTGGTGGAGGTAAGGTTAGATGTAGCGTGGCAGTTCACAAAGCAGCACTTGACACATCGAGCTGCTTCAGAGGAGCGGTGAGGCACATACCATTGCCAACTGAACTCTCATGATAGCTACCTTGGCTCAAAATGAGATCCGGAATCTTTGTTGACTCAGCTCCAAAGTCGTATCTTCACAGCTGGCCACTGTGGATAATTTGATTCACCAATAAAAACTTTCATTCATCCCTCACTTGTTCTTGGCACAGAGGGAGGAATCCAGGGGTAGAGTCATAAGTCTCAAGTAAATGTTCAAATATCAAAATATACAAAGCTATCTGGGTGAGCTAGGCGCTTCATCCAACCCTTGAAGCTTCTGTCTGTCAGAATTAATGGATCAGAGCCAGTTGAGCGCTCGCTCATTGGCTCGAATAATAAATCAGAACTGAAGTATTAGTACGTGCACTGCGATTGGTTTTCGACCAGTTCAGGGTGTACCCTGCCTACTGTACAAAGAAGCAAAGGTGACAGTGCAAACCACTGAAATAAACTTCAAACAGGTGAGAGGCGAAAGAGGAAAACGTGAAGAAAATCTTAAAAAAAGTGAGAGTGTAGCAATGAGAGAGGCCAAGAAAAAATGAAGGGGTTTGTGCACAGCCGTAGCGGTGTTTCTCTTTCACCTCCTCCTTCCTATTTTCCATCTGAGTAACAAGGTCCTTTGGAGGCATGCCTCAGACCACCAACGTGTTTCCATTAGGATGTCTGTTTTTCTTTGTCATGCTGTTTATCAGTCTGTCTGCAAGACTACAGATTCACACTCACACTCTTTTTCTTATCTTCCATTCGGTTTCAACCATTCATGTTTGGTTGGCTGACAACATGTTAATGTAATCCAAGCAAAGGAAAAAGGGCACCCTCACAAGATGGGCCAGACTCTGTGTAAGAACTGCAGGTAGAACAGATACAGGTACCGTATGTACTCTGTCGTGTGGGGATACAATTCTTAATTTTAGTTCAGGCACTCTTTTGTGACAATATTTGATTTAATAGTGATTATCTTGATGACACAACTAACACTGTAATTGAGATTAGTTTTGTTTGTAGGAGGAAAACACAACCACCTAAAAAAACATGCCGAACACTAAGCCTTTTGCAATGAGAAAAAAAAACCAAAAATTTCAGTGGGATTCACAGAGTATTTAATTCAAAGTTTTGAAATCAGCAGATGAAGGGGGAAAATTAGATTGCAATCAAATGAAACATACATTATGGTGTAAATGTTTGCACTATAAACACTGTAAATTGTCCCTCGGTGTGAGAGTAAGAGCAAATGTTGTTTGTCTCTGTGTGCCCATCGATTGGCTGGCAACCAATTCAAGGTGTCCCCTGCCTTGTCAGCTCCAGCACCCTGCCAAGTGGTTGGAAAATGAATGAATGAAAGTTTGTACTACATTTTTCAGGCAACATGTGTTTGGGGCAGGTATTAAAGATTAATAACCCCTTAGAATGAGCCACATGGTGTCAATGCACGTGACACACACATCTGACTTGGAGGAAAAGTAGAGAATAGGAAAGGTTGTCACCCATCTGGACTCAGCTATGAAGACAATTGCGATTTGGTTGATCGGTAAAAGGGCAACTTGAAAAGCAACTCAAATGGAAAAAACTATCGACATTCCATAGTTAGTACATGAATACCATAAAATAGGTGGAATTCAGATTATGAAACCAATACAAAATATGGGTGATCCAACCATCAAAAAGGAGGCAAAGATGTCATACATACAAACTACGTAGCCTCTGAACGTCACCATACACTGTTACATTTTGCAGAAGCGTCTGTTTCGGGAACTTTCTCTATTCACTATCATGAGTTGATGTTCTTTTACCACGGCCATTCGACTATGTTCTATCTCTCTCCCTCTCTTTCTCCCTCTCTCTTCTCTCTCTCTCTCTCTCTCTCTCTCTCTCTCTCTCTCTCTCTCTCTCTCTCTCTCTCTCTCTCTCTCTCTCTCTCTCTCTCTCTCGGTCTGTCTGTCCGTCTGTCTGTCTGCCTGCCTGCCTGCCTGACCACCCGCCCGTCCATCCGTCCCCCCCACCCCCCAAAAAAAAAACAAGCAGACAAAAGTTTATGGCAAGGGTTAAATATATTTTTTCCACTTGCCTCACATGAGTCTAACTTTCCACAAGTGTATTATTAAATGAATTAAGCTTTTCAACATTTAGTATCAGGTCATAATCACTCGTCCATGTGCTGTCACTGCAGAAGCCACGCTTGGGCAACAAGTGGAAATACCAAATACACTGCTTCGCTAATGACCACACAACAGTGATCGGGGTGCACCCTGAACTTGTTTTTAGTCAATACAGGGCACACATCAACAAAAAACATTAGTATAAACATCCCTCAGGACAATTTTGTGTTGAAAATCCATCCAAGTGTTCAAATACATGTACATTTAAATTCATATGGATATTTTTTACCATGTTAACAAATTTTCCAATGATGTGTTTGATCCTCTTATAAATTGAATCGTTCAGCCCTTGTCAACAATATAGGAGACAAATAATTACGTGAACAGGTCATCTTAATATTGTCGCTCATGAAACAGCCTTTTTGAATTCCCTGACTTGATCTGGGACTTGCACCACAGCGAAATGCTGGATCGCAAAAAAGTGCAAATGTTCATTAAAACGGCAATACCAGCCAGTTCCCACTCATTTGAAGACATGCAGTATAATTAAAATACGTTGAAGTGTGGTCTTATGTGCGTTTGTGTGTCTATATATGCATGTCTGAGCGGTTGAGGGGGCTTTTGCATTCTCGCCATAAATAAGTCTCTTTACTGCACACTGCTTGAAGCAACCCTCACACTATTGAAGCAACCCTGTCTGGCTTGATACTCTTTGGTGACTTGTTTCACTCCATCTACAGGGAATAATATTCTGCTTTTATGATCAGTTGTACACGGCACCTCCATCCCTGACTGAGGAGCTGCAGGGAAAACAAACAAAAACCAACGGACCATTGAGATGTAGTTTTCTTTCTACAGTCAAGGATGAAGCGGTGTTTTCAATGTTAACAGTTTGTCATAAGCTGCGGCCCTTAAGCTGCAGCCAGGCAAGGCCAGGGTGAGCATTTGAAAAAAAAAAAAAAAAAAAAAACAATAAATAAACACATACCAAAGAAGCTTGAGTTCAGAGGCAATAGAGCTCACTGGCAATTTAACTCTTTTGAATGAATTGGCCCCTGAGGAGACAACAGCATACTGAACAGTACCAGAGTGTGTACAGTGGCGGGGAATGGAAAAGTGTTGATTCAAGGTGATTTAACGTGAATATGTGCATTATATAAAGTAACAAAATAAAACAACAGCTCAGGGAAATGAAAAGTCGCAGCCCACCATGAATAAAAATATTTAAAATGAAACAACTATTATGGGACTAAGGAGAGAGCGGGTTAATGTGTGAGAACTTAGCCATTAGTAGCTTGGTGGGACCACCGCCTCAGGTAAAAATTGAGAGAAAGAATAGTTGGAGGAATATTTCATCAATCAAGAGCGATTTCAGGTACAGTAGTACATTCACTTATACGTGCCTGGAATTGGATCCAGTTGTGAGCTGTCACTGAAGAGATTTTTATTGCTTTGTGTTATGATTCAAAATCTCACTTGTAAGCAAGCTTCAACGGATGTCACTGCTCAAGTAAAATAAAAAAAAACACCAAAAAGTCCAAGACGATCACAAATGCAATCCAAAATGAAAAGACGCACAAGGAGAATGGATTGGATATTAACACAAAATATGTGACTTCATTTCAGATGTCATTTACAGACCACTCTCCAAAAATGCACAGAACACACACATGCAGTGGGCCCCGGTATACTCATGTTCCATAACAACCAATGTGTGTTGGGATGTTGTTTGTATCTTGAGTATACCTATAATTACCAAGGTGTCTATTGATTTCTAGACATAGTGCTATTTGTACATATAGGTTGACTGTGTCGATTTTACAGTTGTAATGACTTACACCATCACCTCAAGGAAATCTTAGATATGAATGCTATTTCATCCATCCATCCATGGGGTACCCGAAGAAAAACCATGCAGTCACACGGAGATAAACGCAAAGGAATCGAATCCTCTACTTCTGCATGTACGGCCCCAACCATTAATTATTATTTTATGATTATTATACAGCCAATACTCATCACCCCCCTCCCCCCTCCTCCTGATGCTGTCATTGTCATTTGGTGAAAATACAGTAAAAGTGAAGAAAGTGAATGCAAAGGGGATGGACGGATGATGGTGGATGAGTGGACTGTGGACAGATGGACAGTTGGATCTGAATATGAGTTGGCTGTTGAGTGGGCTTAAGCATGTCTATGTGTGTTTATGCATGTGCCTCTCCCTGAGGGGAGCGTGGGCATATGTGTTGCCAAGAGTGTGACATCGCGTGAGCGAAGAAACGATCTAGGTTTTGTGGCCTTCCAGCCCAAGTACTTTCCATTCATTTTGACAACTCCAAGCTCACCCAAATGCTTCATCTCCTGTTGGATTGGAGCCGTTGTTCAAAAATTGTTCAGAATGTCCACATTGGATACCAATAACAGGCTGGGGGACGTTTTGCCACACATAAATGCCCTGTACCCAATTTGATTGTGAGAGTTGAAATGTAATATGTTCTCGTAAACTTATTGCACTGTTATTACGGCACAAAATCAGTGATATGTTAAAGTGAGGCCCATTCCTAAATCACGATTCATCCGGCACCCACTTGCAGATCAGCAGATGTCTTGTACACGGGTGGTGATTACAGATCAGATGCAGGTGCGGGAGCACCCTCTGGCCTAGCCCGATAATAACAAGAAGCAAACCAGATCCCCGGAAGTGGTTAACCATACCCCTCCCAGTCTACATGATATTGGAAGCCATTATAATTAACAGGAGGACATTGTTTTCGGAGACGATTAAACACAACCGACACGAGAAATCCTGTTCTGAGTTCTCAATATTCTTAAACACAACGCAGAAGGTCACATATATCAATCTTCTTCCACATATTCATGATCAGCTCATAGAGGCAGAAGCTTTCGTAGGGAAGCACAAATTTCCCTCTTCAAGGCCACTTCTTTCCAGTAGGCTTTTCAATGTGTCCTGGGCTGTCCCCAGGGTGTCCTCTTGATGAGAGGTAAGTTTACCAGGGAGGCATCTGAATTAGATGCCACCTCATCTGGCTCCACTCCACGTTCTCTTTAAATCAGGGAAGACTATATTCACATTCCTTTAGCTCTTTACCATCATCGGCAAATGCAGCAGTTTAAATTGCACTTCCTAATAATGATGAACAGCATCCACTAGAGCCCAATTATGGACAGGGACATAAAACCAAAGGTATAGCTGCACCTATGTTTCAAACTACTGATTGCAGGCTGGTGTTTATTAGTCGACAGGCTATTGCACTTTCGGTTGTGGTGCTTCTTGTGCAGGCCACAGTATTCGTTGGACAGCGTCAAGTCAGCGAATGTATGAACTTTAAAAGTCGCAAGGTTCGATTCAATTAGATAAATCGACACCTGCTAAATAACGCTAAACACGATTCCATGGAAAATGTCCCACAAGGAGACCAAATGCAATAAAGGATTAATTCTCAGATAGACATAAATTGATTCTGCATATGGAGAGCAGGAATGACAACCCAATGACAGTTAATCAATAATATTTTCGGCAAGGCATACAGTCTATGACAAAGGCATTGGAAGCCGCCTTGCTCTTGGCCTTCTCAGTGATTTACAGTGTACGTAATGGTATGGAGCAGATGTAGGTTGGACCCAGCTGAGTCTTAGGTTGTGCAAGGCATCCCAGCGAAAGAGGCAGAAACAAAGGATGTGTACTATATGTGTCATTCTCATTATAGTTTAGCACGCAACCCTCAACTGTCTTTTCAGACGCAAACTGAACCGCACAAGCATAGTTACAATAATGATAATGTGGAAATTAGTGTATGGGCAGAGTGACCAATGGATGGATGGATGGATGGATTATAAAATGACATGATGTCAGTGGAATGAAAATGAATGTATTGGCAATCATACAATATTTTTTTTCAATTAGGCCCGATTTAAGGTGCATAAAAGTTAACTTCACATTCAGTAGTTCATAACCACTTTGAGTCTGGCCACACAAATGAAAGAATAAAAAAATACAGTACAACACAGTACACATTTTCGTTCAAAAAGTGCCCTGCTTCTTTTCATTATCTCCATCAATGACAGACGTTTGACACATGTAAAGATGCGTATCGTCTCGGTCGTGCAACACTAATATAAAACCCAAAACCTGGATTTTTTTTTACAATGCATAAAATTTAGTTCTGATCTTTCTTGTTTCACTGTCACAAGTGGAAAGTTTCAAAGCTCGGTGTTTAGTTTTAGAATGGTACAAACCACTCAAGAGCAAACTTTTCAACTTTTGCTTGAAAAAATGTAATAATAAAAGAAATTCCAAACGACTAGCAATTGATTATTTTGACATGATATCAAATTTAGTTAGTGTCTTGCTTTGGTTACATCCTGATCACCAAGTAATCTTTTGACTCTTGCAATGCATTCAAAGCTCATCATGTCATCTGCATTCCCCTTTCACGTTCTCATCTTTTCATTTTTCTTTAAGCACATAACTATTGCATTGCCTGTGGTTTCCCTAAATGCCAGGGGTTAAGAAATAATTTAAATGTAGAGCTTTATTCTTACTAAACATTTAAAATCTGATATTTGCATTTGCCAGGAGCCCCATTATACTACTAGTGATGTCACTTTTAATTGAGAAATGATGTGTGGTTTTCACAGGGGACGCAGAAAGATCAGCTGGCGTTTCATCAATGAAACACAAGTTTATATGGTGATCGATTACACATATAAAACAGATTCCACTTGAGACTTTGTCCTTCAGATTGTAAAACACAACAAATCTACACAGATTAGAATTCAATGCAGAAAACATTGAATAAGAGAGCTGTAAAAACATTCCATTTACCACCATACTGTTGACAGAGGGCCACCGAGTGATCATACCTCAAGATTTGCCTTAAATGATATATGGAGAGAGAAATCCCCAGACTTTGCAGCAGTCACTTGGAGTAACAGAAGTATCACTAACCTCTCTGGCATTGACTTTTGGGTAATATCCAATGATTTTAATCAAGCAAATAACTTTAATTAGCATTTGTCTATGCGCCTCAAGGGATTTCAAAGCCACCTCTCTCTCTCTCAATTAGCACATGTGCTGAGAAATAATATTCTTGGAAATCGAATAACTCACTGCTCGGACGTGCAATAGTCAACCCAAAATATCACAATTAATTACACGGTAATATAATGTAGCAAAGATTGAAAAATCATTTGATCCAAACTGGGAACTGTTTAAAATATGACCCATGCGGTTAAGGGATTCTGGAAGCAAGCTTGCTTCTTCTTCTTCTTCTTTCGGCTTTTCCCTTGCACGCTTGCTAAGATTAGTAAAATTGATTAAAAAATATATTATATTAGACATCTCTTCGCTCACTCAACTTTTCTCCAATAGTTGGACAGAATGATGAAACTAGCTGAGTTGCAAGAGAAATTAAATTAGCTTTATTTAAAAAAAATAAGGAGCACAAGGAGCTTTTATTAGATACTGAAAGCAAAGGTTAAAAGTAGAACATCTTTAACCTCGAAAAAAACAAACAATTAGTTTAACAAACTCTGCTATGAAACTATATGGTTAAGGGGTCTATAGTTCACGACCAAAAACCTCTCTCTGACTATTGTTCTTGTTGTAACAAAAATCTTTAGACCGCTTCAAGAGTTCCTTAACTCTCTTCTTCTTTTCATTTCGGCTTTTCCCTTCAAGGGGTTGCCACAGCAAATCAGTGTCCTCCATCTTTAGAGATTTGATCCGCATGTTTGTTTTGGCCAAGCTTTTACGTCGGATGCCCTTCCTGACACAACCCTCTGTATTTATCCAGGGTTGGGACCGGCGCAAGAAGACTTATGGCTTAAGGCTCCCAAACACAAAATGGTCATGGGCACAACTCTCTCTATGGTACAATTCCAATTAATGCCTCTCATAACAACACATGTCACCTTTATGTTTATCTTTGGTGTAGGTAACTCAATACAGTGAGACCTCGCTTTACACCCCTTGGCTCACAAACTTTTTGATTTACGAACGTTACATTTATGAAAATGTTCCCTTGGCATACAAACTATTTTTCGGCATACACACGGAGCTGCCACAATGAGTGATGTGTCATTCGCCAAACGAGCCCGTTCTTCTAAGAACAAAATGGCAGCCGACTGCATTTATTTCTCTATTCGCCGACTTGATAAATGACTTTATTGTACGGTACAGTTTATTTCTTTAATCATAATACTTTAGCACATTTATTATACATAAAATGAGGTATATTTTGTGTAGTTTTAAAGCTTAGAAAATTAGAAAGTAGAAAATTATGTTTTATGTGGACCTGGGAACAACATTTTAATGGCTTCCTATGGGAAATTAATTTCTGGGATACACACTGACACACTCTGTCTGGGAACCAATTAAGTTCGTAAGACAAGGTCCCACTGTATATACCAGGCCTGGTCAACCCGCGGCTCCCGAGCCGCATGCGGCTCTTTGGCTGATTTTATGTGGCTCTTAAGGGGCGTCCACATGACAAGCGTAAAAAATGTTTGGCGCTGGAGCTGCCATTCATCCTCTATGTACCGTAAGTTCGCGACAATAGCGCGCGTTGCACATTTTGGAGAAAATGTAAGACTTTTAAAGGCACCTGAGAGTTGTGAAGACACAAATTGTTTACGACATAAACAATTCATTTGCATTTGAAGGGGAGTTTATTGAGAAATGCCTCAGTGATGCTGTTGAAATCTTGTCTCCTGAAAACGACAAACTAAAACAAATGGTAGCAGATGTCCAATTGTCCCGCCACACTGTTGAACGCAGAATTTCAGACATGAGCACCACTATTGAATCACAGCTGCACTCTGACCTTCAAGTATGTGATTATTTTAGTGTCGCATTGGATTAAAGTTGTGACATACAAGACAAGCCTCAGTTGGCAATATTTGCATGGTCTGTGACAAAGGATTGTGCGATCAAAGAAGAACTCCTTGATATTGTGCCATTAAAAGACAGAACCCGTGGCATAGACATGAAGGAAACAATGATGGCTACATTTGCGAAAGCAAATCTGCCCATACCAAAACAGACTGCAATAGCCACGGATGGAGCACCTGCCCTGATCGGATCTGTGAACGGGCTTGTGGGGCTGTGCAAAGCTGACCAAACATTTGCTGAGTTTTGGAATTTCCACTGCATCATCCACAGGGAGCAACTCGTGTCTAAGTCATTGAATTTAGAGAATGTCATGAAGCCTGTGATGGAAATCGTCAACTACATCCGCACTCATGCGCTTCACCACAGACAATTCAAGAATCTCATTGTTGAGTTGGACCAAGGGCTTCCAGGTGACCTGCCGCTGTACTGCACTGTAAGGTGGCTGTCAAAAGGCAAAGTACTTTCTTGCTTTTTTGAGCTGTTGGATGCCGTGAAACTGTTCATGGAAGAGAAAGACAAGGACTATCCCGTGCTCTCGGACCACGAGTGGATTATGGATCTGGCTTTTTTGGTCCACATGCTGTGTTACTTGGACAAACTGAAACTTACCCTGCAGGTAAGTCAAAAATTCTGCCTGATTTGGTGCAAAGTGTGTTTGCGTTTGTCAACGAACTGAAGCTGTTCCGCCCTGGATAAGCAAAGAGCCAGATATGCAACACTGGTTGAAAACTGGATCTACAACTCAGAAGCCCGCAGATTACGTTCCTTGTCGAGACGAGGGAAGGGTCACAGATGAGTTCTGAGAGAGATGATCGATCTTTGTGAGGAAGATCAATTGAAACCTGTTTTAAGGGAAGGGACCATTGAGTTCTAAAATACTGTCAATGGTTGGGTCAGTATATGACATCCCATTTATTCGTCTGTGTTTCATTACAAGTCTGGACCGAGACGTGCATTACGATTATGAATCGAAGCTGAAGACAGTGACGACGACAGCCCGCGTCTGGTTATTTTAGTGTAATGAATGTGCTTATTGGAACACCCCATAAAGCCGTATGAAGCAAAAAAATATGCAAATTTGACTTTAGTTCCTCTATTGTTCCTTGGGGATATAAACAATTCTAAGAAACAAAACTGAAGACTGAAGTGACTTTTTTTCTATGTTAAATCAAGAACCTTGTGAGTACACTGTTTCATTAATTACATTATTCCACAAAAACATGTAATTTTTATACTTTGTTGAAGCTGTATTTTCAACAAAAGACACATTATGTAGAGCACTGTCAAGACTTCAAAACATAGCAACAACGGTGTGTTTCTGTTTACTTTTCACCAACACAGAGAAGCCATACTTTAAATTAGGGCTGCACAAATGATTGAAACTAAATGTCACTGTGAAAACATCTCGCGCTAAAAGCAAAAAAAGATGTGCAATGAATTCATCTAAATGTCTATGCTCGATGCTATTTCTATGCATCTGACCAATCAGATGCAACCACAATTTGCTCATGTATTTCGTTTTTCTACTTTCATTCCTTTCATCACTTTGCTGCTGTGAAATGTAAATTTCTCCACTGTGAGACTAATAAAGGCATATCCAATCCAATCCAATCCAATCCAATCCAATTTGTATCACCATTACATACAAGAACAATATTAAGGATCATGATTGTGTGTCCTCTCTTTTTTGGAGATTAAATATGGTCACGCTAGACTACTTTTATTCCAAATGACGCAAAGTGGTGCAAATGCATTCTTCTATACTGGAGTAGAAATCCAAATTCTTAAATAATGATGATCTTGCCTCACTTTGCTCACAATTGTATTCATTGCAAAATTGAATTTCATTGAAGACAAAGTTGACATACGGGCAGGAAGCTGTGAATGATTCAGCTGCATACATTTAATTATTGTGACTTTCATTGTACAGTACATCACAGTCATCGTGTAAATAGATGAAAAAGGACATATTTGCAACTCATAAATAATTATCTGAAAAATTCAGTGAAACTGCACCATTGATGATGTCTTATGGGGAGACTATGTTCCACATCAAAGTGGTTGGGAAACACTTCAGACGACCACCAACTCAAGGCACTTTACTGCTGACTGCCTAGAGTGAGATTGTATAACAGAAGGTAGTATTCAATGAATTACAGTAGTGAGGGGAAGATTATGCTGTCATTTCATTCATTAATAGCCGATAGATGTTCAGCTGGTTACCATTAGGAGGACTAAACAGCAACTACTGACTGGAGTAAACATCGAAAGTCATAATGGGAGAAAATAGAGACTGCGGCTCAGGACCGGATACAGCTAATATATTGAGAGAAACAGGAACCCGTGACCTAAATAGATTAATTAGGGGTATCCTGACACGAAGGGATCTGTTTGCGTGTTCATTACAAGTCTGGAGCTAGGCCAGGGGCAAATGTGCTCAGGGGTAGAACTGTGCAAGAGGGGACAAAAAAGCCCAGCCAATTTGATGCAACAGCAATCAAAGTGGCTAGTTTCATTTGCTTTAAATGCTATGTGGGAAATGTTCACTCACAAGGCGGAAAAAGAAACTTGTGAGGATGATTTAAAGTTAGCTTGGGTTTCCTGTGCAACTTTTCATCTACCAAATATCCATTTCTTTCCCTCTGCCGTGGTGTGTGGGATGGTGTTTAAAAAATATGTCATCAAAAGGATAATGATTCGCTCAATGATTCCGAGGGAATTGTGAATGAAGTATGATGCATACTTGTGGTAGCTCAGATTCTGTCCACCTACGCCTAATTGAACACATTTACGTGACACAAGCCAAACCAAGACATGGTCCTAGTGAGCATGGCGTCAAATCTCATGTCAGCCAACAAATCGTCTGCCATGCCAGGCATACATCAAAGGAAACACTCAGCAGACGGCGGAAAGGCCTGCGTGATGCAGAGAGCCGAACCAAATTACTACACACGCGCATAGAGGCTTGCGTCAACAAAAATCGGGAAATGTCTGTTTTTACGCTCAAGTGCAACTGCACTGTCTAAGAGTATAAAGCGAGGTGTCGTTCCCATCACCTACAGATCTCTACTGATATCTTGATGAATGTGTGATTTCATGCATGAATGCACTGCGTATGGAGGAAACATATTTGCTGGGTGTTTGTGAGATGAGTTCAACCAAATGAAGCAAGAACTGAGAAGACTTTTCAGGTGTACCAAAAGCAGATGGGTGGTGGGAAAACTGCCTCATATGCATTCATGTTTATACAGGTGCGAAGAGAGCAACAAAGCAGCCTTTTAACGGTTCATTTTTCCTGCCAGGGTGCACAATGCATGCATAGCCATTGCAGTCTAATCAAAAAGTCATTATATAGTACTATTCATGAGTAGGAAGACAAGCCACAGCTGAGGCTGTCAGGCTCAGGCAAAGATGAATTGTGTTTGAGAAGGACTAGTTTTCTCTCTACATGTTCATTGTGCTATTGAAACATAAAACTAAAAAAAAGTCAGTGAAGTCAAGAAAAATCTAAAGACAATAATCCATCCATTTTCTGTACCGCTTATGCCTCATTCGGGTCGCGACGGGTGCTGGAGCCTATCCCAGCTGTCTTCGGGCACCAGGCAGGGTACACCCTGAATTGGTTGCCAGCCGATCGCAGGGCACACAGACGATGACAAACAAGCACTCACTCTCACACTCACACCTTGGGACAATTTGGAGTGTTCAATTTACCTGCCATGAATGTTTTTGGAGTGTGGCAGGAAACCGGAGGACCCGGAGAAAACCCACGCGAGTCAGGGGAGAACATGCAAACTCCACACAGGGAGGCCGGACCGGGACACGAACCGGCAACCTCTGCACTGTGAAGCCAACGTACTAACCACTCGACTACCGGGCCGCCCGAAAGGCAATAATAATAATAATAATAATCATCATAATAATTTACTCAGCTACATGCGAACATTTTTGCACGTACAGTATGTCGAAAAATGTTCAGACAGAGATGCTGTAAGTTAGATTTGGTATTGCGTGCTTTTTTTGGGGCCGAGCTCGCTTGCGATCGGCTGCGTACAGTGCTTCGCGCACATGCACACACGCAATCACATTAGAGGTTTAAAGGGCTGGATGTTTACGCAACGAACACCAAGGCTGACCAATCAGCACCCAGCTATGCTGAAGTGTTGCCAACGAGTTCAGGCCCAGATCCGCCAAGCTCACATACGATTGGCTGGAGTATGTGGGCGGGGGGAAATCCCTCTTCCGAGTTGACGCTGCAGGAGGACACGATGCATAAGTAAAAGCAGCTTCAGTAATGGCTTACTTAAGGATATCTATCGATGTACGAATTTATTTTACGACTGTTAGAGTGTCTGTGTTTTTATTTCCCCGTGCAATGTTTTACTTAAACATACACATTCCATACAAAATATAGCGCTGAAGCAACTCATGAACAAATCCGCACCTTACGAACGAGATACGTTCGCAAGGTGCTTCTGTAACTCTAACTGCAATTCATTTAAATCTATAGAAAAATCATTAAATAACTCACATTGCATTATTGACAATAACTTAATTCATAGAACACATGAATTGAAATTACCTTGAATATAAAATTAACCTCAGTTTCAGTCCAGTATATTGTTTGCAATGAGCAAAATAAAGCCAAAAATGCTGGAAAAATATTGTTTCAATGTAAAAAAAATATGAGGTGGTGGGGGAGGACATAAACATTACCGAAAACACACCCACCCAATGACAATTTAGAGTGTTCAATCACCCTACCATGCATGTTTTTGGAGTGTGGGAGAAAACTAGATAACTGGATAAAGGCCACACTGACACGGGGAGAACATGCAAACTCCACATCACACGGCCAGAATCGAACCTTGCACCTCTGTACTGTGAGGTTAATCCACTAACCACTGGACCAATGGGCCCCCCTTTTTCCCCCCAATCCTGACGAGCCACTCATGGATTCGAGTTCTTCTGCGGCAGGACCATGGCTCAAACATTGCAACCCACGTATGTGATTGAAATTGCACCTGTGAGCAGATTGATTCAACAAAATGTCACAAGCAGTAAAATTCTACACAGAAACATACTTGAGGATTTGTTATTGATCAGTCTTCAAATATCTGGCATTAGTTATTCTTCTGGCTTTTTTGCAAAACATGTAAGCTGATATATTCTTCCATCCACAAAACTTTTGAAACATGTTCATATTTGATATGTGATCAGACTACTATAGCTCAAAACACATTTTTTTCTCTCACTGCAGTCCAGCTAGCTGGCCTATTTAAAATCCCAAGTGGGTAATATGAGCCAAGTGGCGGTGTCATTTTGGTCTTTGCTATTTCAACAAGCAGCTGTTGAGTCTTCTCCGCTTGAGTTTTCAAATCCCTTCCTCCCTCACCTGACACACAACCTTACATGCTCTCAGGTCAGATTTATTTTGTCACGACTTACAAATAAAAGTACTTTGTAGCATGGGAAGAGCCAAATGAAGTGATTTGCATTGCTTGCAAAACTGCTTCAACCCGGCTGAGTTGCTGGGAATAAGGCGTCAAATGAAATCAATTGCATTTGGGGGCAATAATACAACCTTCATCATAAAACAGGTTGCTCAGTGATATGAAGTAAACCAAGTTTCAAAGTGGAATAGGAAAAAAAACGACCCATTTGCAACATTCAGTTTGAATATGTCTTCTTTTCCCTTCGGCTTTTCCCTTCAGGGGTCGCCACAGCGAATCAGTGTCGTCCATCTAACCCGGTTTTGTGCATCCTCTTCTCTCACACCAGCTACCTTCATGTCCTCTTTGACCACATCCATAAACCTCCTCTTCGGTCTTCCTCTCGGTCTCCTGCCTGGCAGTTCAAGATTCAGCATCCTTCTCCCGATATAGTCATTGTCTCTCCTCTTACATGTCCAAACCATCTCAGTCTGGCCTCTCTGACTTTCTCTCCAAAGCCTCTAACGTGAGTTGTCCCTCTAATGTACCCATTCCTGACCCTATCCAACCTGGTCACTCCCAAAGAAAACCTCAACGTCTTCAGCTCTGCTACCTCCAGCTCTGCTTCCTGTCTTTTCTTCAGTGGCACTGTCTCCAGTCCAAACATCATGGCTGCTCTCACCACTGTTTTATACAACCTTTCATCCTCGCTGAAAGGAAACCCTAACCCTTCTAAGAAAAATAGTCTTGTTAGAAGTGGAGACACCAATAAACCTTGAATGTTTTGAAAGGCACTTATAAATGAATTATTATTATTATTATTATTATTATTATTATTATTATTATTATTATTATTATACCATGCCAAACAAAGTGAAAATACAACTATGGCAAGAAACGGCATAAAAATAAATAGACCCCGCCCGCCCAACCACACACACACACATTTTCTTTGTTATTGCTAAAGCTCTGATCATCCATTACTTTTGAATAGTGTTGCAGTAAGTTGTACCGACAGATAAGTCGCTTCGCAACACACAGACAAAACAGTTGTTTTTTTTTTTCATTCTTTGCATCTGCAGTGAATGCGGTTGCCCTTCACTGAGGTTCCCACATTGAGCTTTTTATGTTACTGCACAGAAGGGCTGTGTGAGGCCTAACCTCTGCATGGGCTGATGGTTGCCCAAAGCAACCATTTTACACAGGGAGACGGAATGAGCAGGAATATATGACAAGTTCTTTTCAAGAATGTTATACATCCACTTTGATTTTTCTGACAAAATTTACATTTACTCAGACATGCAAATTTAACATGTTAATTGTATACAAAATAATTGGAATAATTTGAACACACGCAACACCCAAAAACATTTTTGGACGTTTGGAAAACAGCTCTTTAATGTAATATAATTGAACTGTTTTCAGTGTTCAATTTTTTTAATCATGTCTAGAGCAAAGTGCAGAATACCTGCAAGTATGAGTGGAATATTCTCCTTTTCTGAATTTTTCATAGACAGTGAAGGTTAGCAGGCAGCGTATGCGTCGTTGTGAGTGTGAACACGGTTGACTTCCTTCCCAGCCAGTGGAGGCAGCTCCACTCATTCCTTTGAAGTCATAGCTCATCCTTTATACTCTCTGAAGACATGCAGGAGATCAATGCCCATAAAGTACTTTTATTGCCAGGCTGGATGACAAAGTGAAGTGGGCATTTGGAGCACACCTTCCAACCTGATTTTTCATGTCCATCTCCAACCCGTGCAAACACTAGCCAGTCTTTGTGGTCTCAAAGTTTGACATCCTCCGTCCTAAAGAACTGGACTGAAATGTCCTGATTTATTTTATTAACCTGGCCAACATACTGTACAGGTTACGGCAAGGGTGTCAAACTCGTTGTTTTTCCCACGGGCCACATTGTTGTTTTGGTTTCCTCTCGTGGCCCGTTATGAATTTGGGAAAGTCATTATAATTTTTAAGGCCCTCCACATATTATATATAGAGTGCACAACAAATTAATGAATAACTAAATTCGTTTTCAAGTTAAAAATAATGACTGTTATTGTGGTTTACATAGGACAATTTGAAATCTTGGTTTGGACTCCAGCAAGCTCGGAATTTTATTTGCTTTCATGGGCCGAATATAATGATGTGGCGGGTGAGATTAGGCCCCCGAGCCTTAACTTTGACACCGGTGGGTTAAGGAGTGTTTGACATTGCCGACGGTCCAGCTTCTACTTACTAACTGAGATCAAACATCAAGGAGATTATGACTATCACACAAAAGCTCATTTTAAATGTCAAGTATACTGACCACAACCAAGAATTCAAAATGACATGTCTTTTCTCTTATCTCTCACAGTTTATACTGACTCTCCTAAATAATCATGTCAAACCAATAATTTCCCATTATCTGTGTTCTCTTACAAAGGCGGCAGAATATTGGACACCATAGTGGTAGCATGGCCATGCTGACTATCCAGCTGCAGCAACCCTGCCCCGGTGGGTAAGACAGGGAGGTCAGAGGGCCTCTGGCCTTTTACCCACGACACAGCGGTATGAACGCGCTTGGACTAAACGCACAGACCAATGACACAGGGTCTCCCTGATGTGCAGCCAGTCAAGCCCATCCCTCCAGGACCAATCTCCAGGAAGCATGCTTGACTTGGTTGTGAATGTGGATGGTGCATGTCCTTGTACAGAGTGCCACTTTCATTATAACAACTGCATGTAGCCTACGTCACACGAGAATGAGGGACTGTGAAGCTATTTATGAACCACGATTGTCTGTACTGTGCTAATTCTACACTGTGGACATTTTGCCTTGCTGAAAAAGATCAACATGTTAGAATTAACATTAACTCGACTAGAGAATTAACATCGATCCTATATTCCATCTCCACTCCACATAGCCTCCCGGTACTATCCCAAGAGTTTTCAATTCCTCCCGGATGAACGTGATGCTATGCTCGGAATCCAATCTGTACTAGAAGCCGTTTGAAAATACAGTGGCTTATCAACAATGTCAGTGGCTTTCAGCCATTTGTACCATTTGCGCTCATCATGTCATCACATCTATGCTAATACGGTGTGAGTCCATATGGAAGCGAGAGAAAACAAATATGAAAAAGATTGATGAATGAATCAAATAATAACAATAGCTTTAAAATGTGTAAAACCTGTTCTTGTGCCTTCTGAGAAAGACCTTCTGTGCCTTGGACATCATGTAGAAGCAACATGAGCAGAGTGTTCTACCTCAAAGCAAACAATAAACTCATTTCATTTACTAATTGTATCACAATTGCGGCCCTGCATGACACAAAAAACCTGAGATCCCCTTTTGCTGATTCCCTCATTCTCTTACAAAGACTAGTAAGGGTGCGGCTTATGGGTGTCATCTTTTTAGAGGTTGGAGTGGCTCAAAAGAAGAGATCTGTTGAGTCCAGATGACGTCACATCCCTATCTATTTGTCATTCTGTCAGGTAAAGAAAAGATTTGCTCAAAGGCAGCAAAGCAACATCCTACATGCTTCAATATAGTATGCGCGTCGTGGTCCAGCATGGCCTTGATGACTCGTGACAAACTTGGTGGCGCAGCAGTAAAATCTACCAACTCGGCTGCCACAATGACATGTTGTCATGGCTATGCATTTTTTGTCTGTTTGATATCAACAATAAAGACACAAATTCCCCTTTTTAGCAAGCTCGGGAAGGGAGCATCAGTTGCCATGGCAACTCTGCACCCTCACCTGAACAGTTAATAAATATGCCATTATTATTCAATTCCAAATACAAGAAAGGTGGGACAAAAGAAATGCTCTGAAATTGGAGGTGTGTCGTAAAAACATTGAGTCTTTTGTTTTCTTTGAAATCTTGGGAACGCAGAGCTTTTTGCCGCTGACGAATGCATTTCCCCCCATTGCTTTTTCTATCCAGTGCTTTGCTGACAAAACCACGTGCTACAAAATACTGTACTACTTTACATCTGGTTCAAAATACGTATGTCAAACCAGAATCATATGCTAGACATCAATCATTGTTGGTTGGGTGCTCATTAGTCATGTCTAGCCTTAAGTTTTGTCACTTACAAACAACTGGAACTTTCACAGCACATGGATAGAAATCATCAAAATATACTCATATGATGATGGTATCTTAACCTATATTGTTCTGAGGCTCTGAATTTTGCACTTTTAAAATCAGCTCTTTGCTGCCCTCAGTCTCCTTTAACGTAAACATGTTCTGCCTACCATGACCAGCATCCACATGCCCAGAAGTAAATATGGGTGACTGCTACGTGCCCCCCAAATGCACCAAGGTTATTCTGGTTGACAAAAATGACCAAAAGAACAAAACATTTTCACAAACAAAATGAAACATAAACGAGAGTGTTTTAAAAAAATAGAAACTGGTTCAAACAAACTACAATTAAAGTGAAAATGCCCTTCCTTTTCATCTTTGTCAATTCATAAATGAGATTTGCATGTTTTAAATGGGTTTAGTTTGGTCAATGTCAATCAAATGGGAAGAATAATAATTGTGGTTTCCATGACTTGATCAGCAAATAATTATTCTGACAATCCTTTTTATCGTATCCATGCTAACATCCATCCTGGTGAATGACGAACAAGGAATATCATGAACACTGGGCGAGTGGATGGAACTGAGCCTCAGGACAGAAGAAGGGGTGAAGTGAGAGCGAGTGCGGTCAAAGAGAAGCATGAGTTGGAAACAAAAGAAGGTTCGGGTTTATATTTCTCGCTCTATGGCTGACACATGTCAAACCTCATGCGGCATTGGGACTTCTGGGCCAGTTGATACATTCAGTATAAAACGACAGTTTCATCAGAACATGAAACGAAAGGGTCACCCTGTTGCAGGGGCCTTCACTCACCATGATTAAAACCCTCTGGACGGATCACTGCATATGCAAATATGAGGCTCAAATCTACCTCTGTAATTCTAACTGCCGCCAAAAAAACTTGAGGGAAATCAAATATGCCCACAATGGCGTTTGAAAAAGGAGGAGGAAAGGCATATGAAGGTGCACTCAACTCGCTTTGTATGTGTGCGAGTGTGCGTGTGTGTGTGTGCGTGTGTGTGTGTGTGCGTGTGTGTGCGTGTGTGTGTGTGCGCGTGTGTGAAACGTCCCGTTTTTCACAGCATAGCATAGGATGTTGTTTAAAAAGTAAGAATAGGTGCAGAAATTGAATTTCCATTATAACTACCATAAATAACCCTATCCCATCCTCAATTCAAATTTGAGAGCAGCAAATTCACATGAACCCAGCCTGCTCCCAAATTGTTCAGCTTGCCTATACTGTATGATGAAGGAACACTGTATTTGTTTCCTTCTTCCACTTTTTTTTTACCCCTGAACATACTTTCAAGGATAAGAGTTTGTTAATCCGGAGGTGCGATGAATGCCAGTACTGTGCGCACATATAAGTGTGTCTGTATGAGTGGGATTGTGGGCACGCTGGGTCCCAAGTCACAACTCAACTCAGCACAAAGAGAGGCTCAGTTCTGCTGCCCTCACACATAAGGTATTCATATATTCATGTCTGAGGTAAATGCCGGTGTGGAAAACGGAAGAGCAAATAAGTGAGGTTGCTCTTTTTACGTTTTTTGAAGTCAAACTGCGCACAGTGTATGCGTTATTTAATATCAGACCAGTGTGTGTGTGTGTGTGCGTGCGTGTGCGCGTGTGTGTGTGTGTGTGTGTGTGTGTGTGTGTGTGCATGTGTCTGTGCATATGCACGTGTGCGTATGTATGTGTGTGTGTGTGTGTGTGTGTGTGTGTGCGTTGTGCGTGCGTGCGCGTGTGCGTGTGTGCATGTGTATGCGTGCGTGCGTGTGTGTGTGTGTGTGTGTGTGTGTGTGTGTGTGTGTGTGTGTGTGTGTGTGTGTGTGTGCATGTGTCTGTGCATATGCACGTGTGCGTATGTATCTGTGTGTGTGTGTGTGTGTGCGTTGTGCGTGTGCGCACGTGTATGCGTGTGTGTGTGTGTGTGTGTGTGTGTGCGAAACAAGTCACATTTATTTGACTCATAAGTATATATTGTATGCCCTCATACTCTAATATGCGAACATGAAGTTGTCTCTATGAAGTCTGTTATAAATGTTTCACCTTCAATTACAATCAATGGTTAAATATACCAAAAAACTCAACAGAAAACAAATAAATAAATGGATGCAACAATGAATGGTTGTTGGTGGTCAACTGGTTAATACGTCGGCCTGACTTTGCAAATGTGCAGAATTTGATTCAGGCACCGCCGGCCTTCCTGGGTGGATTCTTTCCACATTCTAAAAACATATGTGGTCAGTTCATAAAACAATCTCAACTGTCCTTCAGTGTGATTAATCATACATTTTATTTCAAGCGCCTTTCAAAACACCCAAGGACACTTTACAATAAAAACAATAAAACAAAGCACATAACAATAAAACCATAAGTAAAATGATACATAACAAAATAGCAGATAGAACTATACATTGAAAGCAATTTTAAACAAGTGGGTTTTGAGGTGAGCCTTGAAAATAGGGAGGGAGTCAATATTGCGGATGTTGGGTGGAAGAGAATTCCAGAGTTTGGGAGCAGAGCGGCTGAAAGCTCTGCATCCCATCGTGGTGAGACGGGCAGAGGGCACATAGAGGTGAAGGGAGGATGAAGATCTGAGGGATCGAGAGGGAACAGAGATTTGAAGCAGGTCAGAAAGATAGGGAGGGGCAAGGTTATGGATGGCTTTGAATGTAAACAGAAGTATTTTGAATTCCATACGCCAGTGGAGTTGCTGGAGGACAGGGGTGATGTGGTGAAAGGAGGGGGTTCTAGTGATGATCCGGGCTGAAGAATTTTGGACGAGTTGGAGTTTATGGAGAAATTTCTGATTGATACCGAGTGTGAATAGTTGTTATTGTATGTGTGCCTAGCGAAAGGCAGACCACTGGTTCAGGACGTCCCCTACCTATTGCCCAAAGGCAGCTGGGATATAGACCCATTCAAACCATTCATTCTGAGAATGAATGGTTTGAATATTTACGGTTACGACAGTGGACCATTTAGACACAGTTTTACGGTATATATACGACTATTAAAGGCTTTTTCATTCTCATTCTGATTATGATGTAATCAGGTGACATGTTATTGTTATTGGTGCATGAAAGGGTTAAAAATAATAACCAGGAGAAGTGAGTAAATTAAAGGTGTCTTTTTCAATGAGGAAGAAGACAAGAGGAATGTCATAGCGCTAGTATGAGAAGAGAGACACCTTATTTACAAGATGTTTAAGAACACTAGTGCCAAAGTCAAGGCCCAGAGGCCAAAAGCAAATCAAGCATGTCAAGTGTCATGATGCTTGCTAAAGTCCCAACGAAAATTTGTCATACGTAAACCACTTCATTATTCTTCTAGTTATTAATTTGGGGTGTGTTCTGTATGTAATATGTGGAAGAGATGAAACATACTTATGGTTTCCGCAAATTCATAACGGCAATCGAGAGGAAATCGTCAGTACAATGTTGCCCATGGCAAAAAAATAGTTTGCTCTCGAATCAAGAAGTGAACGAGTCACATTATTATTTTTTTTCTTTTAGTTTTTTTTTGTAGGTTGTCCTTCGCCTGAAATGTCGAGTATGGTTTTTGTTACCCTGACAACCAGGATGGAGCTCTGGTGTCGCAATGACATGAACGAGTATTTGTTCTCAACTATCCCAGATTGTGAAGAGAAATGTGGGCTCCAATAAAAATTGCAAATTTCCCCATTGCGGGACGAATAAAGGGATTCTGATTCTGATTCTGATTCTGATTCTGAAAAATGGCGTGAACGCACAGTTTTGTATTTTCATGTGTGATGGCAGTACTTCATCACCAACCTATGGCCAGACTCCAGCCATGGCTTGAAAGAGGTTTTCCCCCAGCCAACCTTCCAAGCCATGTAAGCGTCTTTGTAGTTTCACACATGACGCGTAGGTTGTTATTACAGGTCTTCACCTAGTTGTACATAATCGATTAAGAATCAGGTGACGTGAATCCAAGATGGCTCCCTTTTGAATATCTATTTATACATCATATTTAAAAGCTACCGCGGTCACCACGTGAAGGAATTTGTTTTTGGGGATGTGCCCCCACCCACCCCATGGCTTACCATTTACAGAGATGCACATATCATCCTAAAAATGCTACAATGGCTCTGTGCATCAACCTTATTAAACCTGGGACAGTGCAAAGGTAATTCTGCTCTGATACAGAGACAACATAAAGCGAGCAGTTGAATCAGTAGAAAAAACATGTCGTGATTTCGCAAGGATAAGACGGATGGGACCCCGTTTGTTCTGCCAAAATAACACCGTGTTAACTTTTTGCTTTTTAAAAACTGTGAGATGCCTTTTAAATAAGAAGTAAATAAAAAAAACGCAGTGTGATTGTCATGTGCGGATTGACAGCTCGGGGCGGGGCCGCCCCGCTTCCACCACCTGCAATTCCCTCGTCATAGACTCTGTGTATTTATACGGGTCGCGGTCACTGATTGAAATTAAGGAAAAAGGGCCCAAACATGTTGATTATTCAAGCCCTTTTACAGTTTGCATACTTCCTCACTGTCGCATTGTCATTGGCAGGAGTTTTGTCGGGGTAATTCGCTTTACGAACATCTTTAAACATCTTTTTGCATCGTTCTGTTTTGTTTTGGACTTCCTGATACGTCATATCCTGCCTGCCTTTACATGATGTCACATCCTATTACGTCACATCCTATCTCCACATCTTATATAAATGCTCTCCCAGCGCTCTCTCTTCCTCTCTGCCTCTCCTCAACCGACCTCACAATGTCCCTGCTCTCTACAAGATTAAAATAACTTATTCTGTTAAAAACCTCTCTTCCTGCTGATTTAACCATGCCACTTTGAACACCCTGAAGAGCCATGAACCAGGAACAAACGATCACTTTTAACCCATCAGACCAAACTGTCATGTCCCTGGGGATCGTGACGGGCATCGGGTCAAATACAAGCTGAATGAGGATTCGCGACTAAACTGTGACACTTGTGGAAATGTTGTTTTCAGATGGAATAATTATCATCTGAGCGTGGTCAATTATACTTTCAACATTCAATTCAGATGCACTAAAGTGCAGGATGGGAATTGGGAAACAGTCTGTCACTTACAGAGTGTTTTTCAACTTTGAGTGTTCGAAGCACTTTACAGAGTTACCATGTTCACAGACTAAAGACGCAGCATCAGTAGCGACTATCTTTGGTATCTTGCTCAAGGACACTTTGACATGGACGTAACAAATCGGGAACCAAACCACCAAAGTCTGACTTGGGAAAGGCCTCCTCAAGCTCACTGCCACTTGGATGAAAGAAGCTATTCAAGCAGGTGTGGGGTGGCAATTAGGAAACATTCCAGACACGCCTGGCCAAGTGTTTTTTTTGGGGTTTTTTTTTTGAATAAAATTGGACACTAATCTTAAACAAATACTACTAATGGATTATCCTGCACAAAAAAAAAGCCATTATTAAAGCCGCGTGACACCCTACTTTTGATTCTTCCACATTTTGCTTGAGATTTAATCGGCTCAGGCTTACCTCACTTTCACTCTACAGCAACTTGCTAATAAAGCAAGGTAGCACGGTGAGAAAAACGAAGGTACGTGACAAGGAAATGTTGTAGTGCAAAAAATAAACAAATACATACATAAGACGGGACACGCGGAGAAAAATGTGAGAGCAAGCTGAAGCCTCATGCCTTCATATCTTCCAGTGCAGGGAGATGCTGCTGATCCTCTCTCACCTTCCAAACAACAGAGAGGCAACTCGTCGATCAGAAAAAAAAGTGATGAGGTAACATTGCACTCGAAGCAGTTATGAGATATTTACATTTTAATTGATATGTGAATACAAAATGAGCTGAACTACTCTGATATTTTTTAAAAAAGGCTATGTGTTTGTGTGTGTGTGTGTGTGTGTGTGTGTGTGTGTGTGTGTGTGTGTGTGTGTGTGTGTGTGTGTGTGTGTGTGTGTGTGTGTGTGCATGTTTGTGCATGTGCGCGCGCGTGTGGATGTGAGTGTGTGTGTGTGTGTGTGTGTGTGTGTGTGTGTGTGTGTGTGTGTGTGTGTGTGTGTGTGTGTGTGTGTGTGTGTGTGTGTGTGTGTGTGTGTGTGTGTGTGCGTGTGTGCATGTTTGTGCATGTGCGCGCGCGTGTGGATGTGTGTGTGTGTGTGTGTGTGTGTGTGTGTGTGTGTGTGTGTGTGTGTGTGTGTGTGTGTGTGTGTGTGTGTGTGTGTGTGTGTGTGTGTGTGTGAGTGTGTGCGTGTGTGTGTTTGTATGACTAGTCTTGTGAGGACCACTAACATTTTATACTATACGTAGTGAGGACATTTTTGACAAGTAAGGACCTTTTGGCCGGTCCTCACAAGTTGTTCATTCTAAAGGCTTCTTGGGGGTCTATATATACATCGGTTAAAGTTTCGTAATGGTCCTCACAAATTAACCCAAAATGATTTTTTGGTGTGTATTTTCATTTCACTTGAAGTTCACTCATTAACCACGTTTGCGTGGTTAATGGGAAGAAAAAGTTCATACCACAAAATGTAAAATGCTAGGTTTGTTCTCTTTGTCATCTCTGTACCGTAGCATATCAAAATAGCACAGCATTTATTGTGGAGTAACTTAAGAATAGAAATAGTTTGTTTATTTTATCCATCCATCCATCTTCTGCTTCTTATCCGAGGGTCGGGTCGCGGGGGCAGCAGCTTCAGTAGGGAAGCCCAGACTTCCCTCTCCCCAGCCACTTCTTCTAGCTCGTCCTGGCGGATCCCGAGGCTTTCTCATGCCGGATGGGAGACATAGTCTCTCCAGCGTGTTCTGGGTCGTCCCCGGGATCTCCTGCCAGTGGGGCATGCTCGGAACACTTCACCAGGGAGGCGTCCTGGGGGCATCCAAATCAGATGCCCGAGCCACCTCATCTGGCTCCTCTCGATGTGGAGGAGAAGCGGCTCGACTTTGAGCCCCTCCCGGATGACCGAGCTTCTCACCTCATCTCTAAGGGAGAGCCCGGACACCCGACGGAGAAAGCTCATTTGGGCCGCTTGCATCCGGGATCTCGTTCTTTCGGACACGACCCATAGCTCGTGACCATAGATGAGGGTTGGGACGTAGATCGACCGGTACATTGAGAGCTTTGCTTTTTGGCTCCGCTCCTTCTTCACCATGACAGATCGGTACAAAGTCCGCATCACGGCAGACGCCGCACTGATCCGCCTGTCGACCTTGCGCTCCCTTACACCCTCATTCGTGAACAAGACACCCAGATTGTTTATTTTATGAATGAATAAATTATTTAACTTGAATTAAAATTGTTTGTAGATTACTAATATAGATTTTAGACAAATGATGTTTTTTTATTTGCAATTTAGAAATATCATGCTCCAATGAATGTATTTTGGTTTATTCCAAACAGTTTTGTATACTTGGGCAATCGAGTTAAACCTGGCCCCATCCATTTTATACTTTGTACCCCTTTTCAGACACAACCCTTTTTTAATTTCCCAGCTGCATCCTTGCATGTGTTCAATATATACAGATTGATTCAAAAAGCCAGAGACAGGAATAAAAGTGGCAGCAATTGTAATCTCAGAATTTGAAAATGTTTCAAGGCTATTTATTGGAATTCTTGTCAGAAATAAGGAGAGTGATCATTAAGTTCTTTGCATTGAATAGAGCAGATCAAGCCATTAACCAATATTGGCGGTTATAGCAAAAAAAAAAAACATGCAACAGTATTTCCAAAAGTGCCACAAATGACAATCAATAAATAAAAAGAAACAACATGATTAACATCTCAAAATGTAATTTTTGTTCTTGCAGGATCAAAGTCGTTGGATGAGATATGAGATGGACAGAGAGAGATCTGAGAAGACTCAACCAGAAATGTCAACCAAGATATAAGAACCGCATTTGACTGAATGCAACATTCGCTGAACTACAGTCTGCCACAAATGAAATGAAGTTAAACTTAACTTTATCGACACTGTTTTAAAAAAACTTGCGACTTCAGTTACAGTGTCAAATCCTGAGACTTCAGCCACCTGCATTTTGTCACACATAATATCTAAAGAGAGTAACCCATTTATGCTGTAAACAAACATTCTTTCATTGGCAGTTGATTTGATGTTTTTTTTTGTTTGTTTTTCAGATAAATCACAAAGAGAGCTCCAATGATGACAACAGCCATGACCACACTTCTAGTGATGTTGGTCATCGTGCAAGTGTCCCTGAGCTCCAGAGGCCGGTCAGTATCATCATAAGAATCTATCGTGCTTAATCTATTGCAAATTCCCCCAGTGTGGGACTATTAAAGACTTTCTTGTAATGATCTGGTTGGCGACCAACGGGTGGCGCTGTCGGCCACGCCTGCACCTGCACAGGTGCTGGTCGTCCCGATCAGTGGCGGACTGCCACGTTTGGATTGGCGACCAACGGGTAGCGACGTCAGCCCTGCCTGCAGCCTCGCAGGTGTTGGTCGTTTTAATCAGTGACACTTAAAAGGACTCATGGCACGACCATCCGGTGTCGGTTCATTGTTTGTTGCATGCTTTGTCTGCAATTGCATGCATTGTATGCTGTGCATGTGTTTGTTTAACCTTGGCGGACTTTTACACTTTATTTTCTTTTGATACTTTGTATTTTTTCTGTTCAGATCATTTTGATGTTTTACATTTTGTTCCTGCTGACCTTTATTTTAATACAATTTGTCAAACAACCTCCTGCCTGCTTTTTGGGATCCGCACCCGCCATCACCACCTTGCAAAACGTGACATTTCTGATTCTATTAATCATAGATATGGGGAAAAACACATTTTTTTGAAAACGTGGACTTAACATTTCTTGGTATGTTTTGAATAGCTATTAGATTCTTATTCACTCTCATATTATTATGAGAATAATAAAGGATACCATGAAATCACTGGGCGGTATCATACATACATAAATAAAGTGAGAGGTGGAGAATGCTTTTCAAGAGATATTAAAGCAACACTTCGATAGGCTGCATCGCTTATGGTCCAACTAGCATCTCTTCAAAACAATTGTCTCCCTATTACAATGTCTAATACGAGAATGAGCATGCTGAAGTTCAAAATTTGCACCAGAGAGATCTTTTGAAATGTTTTATTTCAATATATATATATATATATATATATATATATATATATATATATATATATATATATATATATATATATATATATATATATATATATATATATATACAGGATTTTACGGTTAGTAATCTCTTTCCAATTCCTCTAAGCCACAGACACAAAGACGTATAACTTGTGCCGACTCATCTGACTCAGAACACCAGCAAACAGCTTCATCCAGTGGTTCTGATATGAAGGTCATGACTTTTAAAAGGAAAACAGATGGTGGCAGGCTCTACAACAAATCTCACTTCTGTGTGTTTTGCTCCAAGCCTTACAGAAAAATTGCACGTCATTTGATAACACAACACAAAGATACCCCTGAAGTCGCAAATGTGCTTCAATCTCCAACTGGCTCCAAAGAGAGAAGAATACCACTGAATCTTCTCAGAAATAAAGGGAATTGTGCCCATAACAATGACGTTCTTCGTGAAGGTCAAGGAATGTTGATACCTCGTCAGCAATCCAAAAAAATGTGGAAGCCAAAGATTACATGCATTGTGTGAATTGTCACAACTATTTTATGAGGAGAGCAATGTGGAGGCACATGCAGAAGTGTCACTTAAACATGCATGTGCAAAATTTGAAACCAGGAAAGACTAGGGTTCAGGCCTTGTGTGAATATGCTCAGCCAGTTCCAGATGGTGTAAATGAACAGTTTTGGAAAATGGTATGAATCAAGATGCAATCACAAATGCTGTGCGTAACGAAAAGGTGATTCTGAAATTTGGGGAACACCTCTTCAATAAGCATGGGCACGATGTCTCAAAACATGACTACATCAGACAGAATATGCGTGAGACAGGACGACTGCTTCTACAAGGGAAGGAAAATGGAAAGCCTAAAGACATGGTGGATTTCTTCATCCCAGTAAATTTCTCTCATGTGATCGAAGCAGTGAGGAAGGTGGCTGGCTTAAAAGAGCAATTAAATGCATTCGAAATACCATCCTTAGCACTTAAGTTAGGCCACAACCTCAGGAAAATTGCAAAATTATTGAATGTGAAGGATTAATATCAGGTGATGACGATGTCATTAATAATGCACGGGTGTTCAAACAAATCTGTGACACCAGATGGAGTGAATGCGTGTCCTCAAAGGCCCTCACAAATCTGCGTGAGGCAAAATGGAATGTTCCACAACTTCTGCCTTTTACCGAAGATGTGAAAAAGATGCATGACTATCGTGAGGTCCAAAGACAGGTGTACCAAACAAAAGTCAAAGAAGACACAAGTAGGAAACATTGGGTAGAACTTGCAAAAGTTACACTTTGCGAAATTATCATTATCGGAGAAGAGAAGGGGAAGTTTCTAAGATGCCACTTACTGCGTTTACTTTGAGAGAGACATCGTCGACACATCCGGATGTGGAGCTGGCTTTGTCTGACCTTGAGCGGAAACTGTGTTGGCACTTCCAAAGAATTGAAATACAAGGTAAACGAGGATGAAACGTTCCCATTGTCCTTACACCTGAAGTGCAGACATCCATGATGTTACTTGCCAATACTCGTCATGAATGTGGGATACTGGATGAAAACACATTCTTTTTTGCAAGACCACAAGCTCCCACTCACTTCAGAGGATCTGATGTAATTCGTCAGATAGCCCTAAACTACGGGGCAAAAAATATGGAAGCATTGTCTTCCACAAAATTGAGAAAGCACATGGCCACAATGTCCAAAGATCTCAATTTAAAAGACAATGAAATGGACGAGCTGGCAGACTTCCGAGGTCATATCAGAGTGCACCGTCAATATTATCGGCTGCCGGAAGGGACATTGCAGCTTGCAAAAATGAGCAAGGTACTCATCGCTCTGGAAACGGGAAGTTTGTCCCAGTTTAAGGGCAAGAATTTGGATGAAATCAACCTTGATCCCCATGGTAAGAACACATCTGCATATTTTAGGAAATATGACCTATTTTATTTTATCACCTATTTTATTCTCTGCCAGCTGAAGTTTTATCTGTGTTTCCTCTGTTCCTCAGAAAAACTATGTGTTGACACTGATATGTCAGGCACTGATGAGGAGGACGATAAAGATATGACAAAATGTACTCCTACATCAACATCATCGCCACAGTCATCAGGTATGTTTATGACTTTATTTTTTTTTAGGTCAAAATATGTTTTGTTCAATGCCTTCCCGAAAATGTAGACCATTGGTGTCATACACGTCAGTATATATTCATGTTGACACAGAAAATAATTGTAAATTCAGAACAATACTTGTGAATTTCTCCACTTTGAGTCTCCTTCTTTTCCTTTCGGCTTTTCCCCTCAGGGGTCGCCACAGCGAATCAATGTCCTCCATTTATCCTGGTTTTGTTCATCCTCTTCTCTCACACCAGCTACCTTCATGTCCTCTTTGACCACATCCATAAACCTCCTCTTCGGTCTTCCTCTCTGTCTCCTGCCTGGCAGTTCAAGGCTCAGCATCCTTCTCCCGATATAGTCACTCTCTCTCCTCTGGACATGTCCAAACCATCTCAGTCTGGCCTCTCTGACTTTCTCTCCAAAGCCTCTAATATGAGTTGTCCCTCTAATGTACTCATTCCGGATCCTATCCAACCTGGTTCACTCCCAAAGAAAACCTCAACATCTTCAGCTCTGCTACCTCCAGCTCTGCTTCCTGTCTTTTCTTCAGTGGCACTGTCTCCAGTCCAAACATCATGGCTGGTCTCACCACTGTTTTATACACGTTTCCTTTCATCCTACTGTGACTGTGACTGTGAGTCTAATAAAGGGTAATGTAATGTAATGTGATCTAAACTAATCTTGCACAAGGAGAGTGGGAGAAGGGACAAGCAGTCACTGATGCTGAGACAGCAACGTACCCACCCGAAATCCAGTTATGTGTTTGCTGTCGGGTATATTACAGGTGGTACACATATGTTGTGTTTTATTTGTACAATAATAATAATAATAATAATAATAATAATAATAATAATAATAATAATAATAATAATAATAATAATAATAATAATAATAAGATATTAATGATATTAATAATACATTACATTTTAAGCGCCTTTCAAAGCTCTCAAGGACACTTTACAGTCACAGACAAGCATAGGTACTATAATAAATAAAATACAATCAGAAATATAATGCAATAAATAAAATACAATTATAAATAGAAACAAGAGACCTGTTTTTGTGCAGGTAGGTCAGATGGGAAGATGCTGCTCATCAAGTTCCACCACAGCAAACAAAAGGTAAACTGTTTTCTCTTGGTTCGTGACTGAGCAACAGTGGTAGGGGTCTGTATACTGTATGGGTAGGGGAAATATACATTATTTTTGTTTTTGATTACCATAATGTATTGTTATCCTACAAAAATGCTCTATATCTCTTCCTCCTCATAACATTTGATGGGATATTTAGCATTGAACAACTTCAAGTTCACGTCGAGGGTGTATAGAAATCTTTAAAATCATGTTTTGTCAGTAGTAAATAGATAAGGATTTCTTCATGTAATGTGAAGTGTGTACAAAATAAATTGATCCCACCAAAAAAAATCTGAATTGCATTCAAACCTGCACCGTGAATATAGCACTGAAGTACATATTCCTGATTTTGTAGAACTCAATATATTTATTCTGTGTTTACTACTAATAGGTAAATTGGATGGTAGGGCGGAGCTGGTGAATATATCTGAAGGTAAACTGTTATCTAGTGGCTTGTGAATGTGTTATCATTTGATGTATAAACTACAAACCTGTTACAAAACTGTTACAAAACAGACCAATGATGACTTTAGACAGCACTGGCCTGTCTGAACTTTTGGAGGAATATTAATTTACTGTCCCATTTTATATAGGGAAGGAAGAAGTAAAAATGAAAGTAAAAAAAGTGGACAAAAGAAGAAATCCACGCTGTGGAGAAAACCTTGATGGACTCCATCAGGTCTCTCAAGGTTCCAGGCAAAGACAAATGCATGAACTGCATTAAGGCTTCACCTGAAGAATTGAAAGGGAGAACTTGGAAGGGAGTTAAATATTTCATGAAAAACCGCATTGATAAATTAATGAGTATGTCCGCAAAACGCAGGGAAGGTTAGGTTAGAAACTAAGGTTAGGTTTGGCAGCTGGAACAATGCATTGATTTTATGTATGTATGTTATATGTCTGGCACATTTCAATACAACACAGAGACAATAGCTTTTATTTCAACATATTGAGTGTTTTTTTTCCTTGAATATTTGTCAACTTAACTTCTGGACACACCAATTTTGTCCAGCACTTTTATTTCAATCCTGAACGTTTTACACACAGTTGTTAATATGAAAGCAATTTGTATTTATTTTATTACCAAAATGTCTTGAATGAAATTTCAGGTTGATGTATTTCAATTATTACAAAGATCGGAGGCTGCCATTGAAATTGGTACGTGAGCAGTGTTAATTTACTTGATTCTCTTCAATCTATTTTATAAGATGGCACCCGAGTAGGCAACCGTCAGCAAGTGCTCTCGCGAGCCTTGCTTTTTGTTGTTTTTGTCTTGTTTTTTGTGTTTTCTTTCATCACTTTGTGTTGTTGTGCGTTGTGTGGAACTGATACGGATTGTTTTTCATCATTTTTGGCCACGACATTCATCATGGAGGAGACTGTGCTGAGCAATTGCGCCTTTTCGGCGGCATGAATATGCCAGTACTGTTTTTGATTGTGAGGAAAGTCGGTGCCATTTGACTGTCATCGCTGGACAGCTTCGATGCGTATATGGAACTGTTTCTTTCATGTTTGAAATTCGGTTCCCACGGGTCAAAACTTTTGCACACCATGTCCCCACCATGTAGCACTTTTTGGTAGAGGTCCAACTATATCCAGCCCAAGCCTCTGAAAAGGGGTCTCAATGATGGGTAAGGGAATGAGCGGGTTTCTGTATGTGGGCTTTGGCGCCACCTGTTGGCACTCAGGGCAAGAACGACAATAGTTCTCCACATCCTTGTGCACCACTGGCCAGAAGAACCATTGCAAGATTCTTTCTTTTGTCTTTTCTACCCCAAGGTGTCCCCCTAGCAGGTATGTGTGTGCCAGGTCCAGTACTGTAGCTCGGTGTGGCTGTGGCACGAGAAGTTGTTGACATACCTCACCATTTTGCTTCGTTACCCGGTATATTTATGTGGGAATTGTCCTTTCCCCTAGAACTACCCCCTCTAAAATCTGCACATTTTTCATGGCGTTGGCAAGGGTAGGATCCTGGAACAGGCAGTCAGAGTTGGAAACAACACCTCCAGCATCATCACGCTGAACACAGTGGCACCCCAGGGGTGTGTGCTGAGCCCCCTCCTCTTCACTCTGCTCACGCACGACTGCTCACCATCATCACCCAGCTCCCCTCTTCATAAAGTTTGTGGATGACACAACTGTGGTGGGCCTCATCAACAACGATGAGGAGACAGCCTACACGGACGGGGTCAGCCGCCTTGCAACGTGGTGCAAGGACAAATGTCCTCCGTCTGAATGTGGAGAAGACGAAGGAGTTTGTTGTGGACTTCAGCAGAGTGCGCCCCCAGCATGCTCCACTAACCATTGACGGTGCTGCAGTGGAGAGTGAGCAGCACCGAGTTCCTGGGAATGCACATATCCGAAGACCTATCCTGGAGCTACAACACGTCATCACTGGCCAAGAAATCCCACCAGCGCCTCTACTTCACCGCAAGCTCAAAAGAGTTGGAGCCCCGACCCCCATCACGACCTCCTTCTACCGCGGTACCATCGAGAGCATCCTGACCAGCTGTATCACCGTGCGGTACGCCGCCTGCACTTTGACTACGTGGGGAAAACGTATACGTTGACAGGTATGCGATAGTTGTACTGACTTCGGCCTCACTTAACACTGAGGCTGGCGGGCTTTCAAAGGCTTTAGCCTGATCTCTGTGATTTTCTTCTTTCAGCTGTTGGATGATGCTCACGCTACCCTACATCTGTTCAGACTGCAAACCATTTGCATAAATTGCCACTTCATAAGACAAATCTGCATTACTGAAGATCTTTTGATTTTTAGATAACAATAAGCCACGTAGGTGCATTACAGTGTACTAAAGATCAAATAAAAATCAGACACATGCATATGTGCAGATATTGGATGTAAATATTGTTTATGAATGAATAACGTGTGCATCGGTACGTTGTTTTTTTATAAAAATATGCAGTTCTACATACACTTACAAACAATTGCATATTTATGCATGAAGGTCGGTTTAACCCTTTATTCACTGAAGCATTAAAACAACTTGAGAAATAATTGCATCCCACATCAAACCTCTTTAGTGCTGTATTCAGAGCAAATTTTGCCTCATGTTTGTAAATGCTGGTGACTATTGCACTAAAAGCCGAAAATATTGCACGAAAGCTTGATTCGAAGAGAATCAAGGACTAGATTGAGCGGTTTTTGATTCATGGCAGGGGTTATGTGTTGTCTCATTTTAGTAGCACTTCCTTGAGTATGAAATGTATGATATACCATATTTTCCAGTGCATAAGGCTAAAGCAGGTAACACCAAACTAGGGCCCACGGGCCGTATCCGGCCCGTCAGCACGTTTGGCCCGGCCCCCTGAACAATATCAGATTTTTTTCCTATTTGGCCTCCAGAAAAATAAAAAATCATTTCACAAGTCAAAGGTCGGTTTTCGATCATTATCTGTTCCTATTTTAATCAATGTAATCAATGTATGTTGTTTATAATGGTGACTGAACAATACAAACACGCGTGCTCACAATGCGACGCAACACAAGAAAGTGACATATGAGGAAGCGGAGGGCGGTCCGGTGGTACATTCAGGTGCGCTCAGTTTGTCGCTCTATTTGGTCCCAGACCCGTTTTCTCTTGCAAATCTTCCTGTCAGAGAGAGAACGGTATAATGGCGAAAGGTTAGGTAAGAGAAAATTTGATTCAGAATGCAGGGTATTTAACCTGCAGCGGACAAACAATTATTTTTATGTTCAATGCAAAGAAAAGGCTGTTTGTCTCATCTGTCAAGAGGCGGTGGCGGTATTCAAAGAGTACAATCTTCACCGACACTATAAATCCCATCACAAGGACAAGTACGATAGCTTGCAAGGCCAAATACGAGCAGGCAAACTCTCAAAGCGAAAAGTGGACTACTATCTCAGCAGAATACATTTGTACGCCAAGCTCCGCTGAAGAAGGCATCCGTTCGGGCCAGCTTTCGGGTTGCTAAACTGATAGCAAGCAGCGGTAAGCCTTTCACGGACGGAGAGTTTGTTAAGAAATACATGGATGCTGTCGCTGAGGAGTTGTGCAATGTATTAACATATAATTAGCATATAATGCCGTAGGTCTGTCGGCGAGTACAATCACCAGACGCGGTGAAGAAATCGGATTAATGTATATGCCCAGCTGCAGCAGAAGAAGAAAGAATTTGACTTTTTTTCATTAGCATTGGATGAGAGCACGGACGTGCAAGACACAGCGCAACTGCTCATTTTTATTGGTGGAGTTAGCGCAAACTTTGAGATATCAGAATCAGAATCACGCAATGAAAATGTCCACAGTTTTTGGCAGCACGTATATCTGCGAGAAAAGCTTTTCTCGCAGAAATCTCCGATGAGATCAAGATTGACAGAAGAACATTTGCATCGGTGCTTGAGACTGACTGTAACTAGAATTGAACCTGATATTCAACTTCTCACCAGCCAGATGCAGACCCACAGTTCACATCGATGAACATACATAGGTAAGCTCACTTTTCTGACTTGAATGAGTCATTCTGAGCATAAACAAATATACAGTGAGACCTCAACTTACGAACTTAATTGGTTCCCAGACAGAGTGTGTAAGGCGAAAAGTATGTATCTCGAAAAAAAAAAATCCCATAGGAAACCATTAAAATGGGAATAATTCGTTCCCGGTGTCATGATCTGGTTGGCGACCACCGGGGGGCGCTGTCGGCCCCGCCTGCACCTGCACGGGTGCTGGTCGTCCCGATCAGATTGGCGACCAGCGGGTAGCGACGTCAGCCCTGCCGGCAGCCTCGCAGGTGCTGGTCGTTATAATCAATAACACTTAAAAGGACACCTGGCACGATCATCCGGGGCCGATTCATTGTTTGTTTGCTGTTTGTTTGCTGCATGCATTGTGTACGTGTTTGTTTAACCTTGGCGGACTTTTACTTTTGGTCTTCTTTTGCTACTTTGTATTTTTTCCATTCAGATCATTTTGATGTTTTACATTTTGTTCCTGCTGACTTTATTTTAATACAATTTGTCAAACAACCTCCTGCTCCCTCCTGCCTGCTTTTTGGGATCCGAACCCGCCATCACCACCTTGCAAAACCGTGACAGAATGAATCGGCCAACCATCGGATCCCGCAGGTACATCGGACCCGTCTCATTTCCACCCTGTGCCTGGCAATGCTACGTCCACGTTAGCGCAAGCCTCGTCGAGTTTGAATTGCGTCACTCGACGAGCCGCAACGTCCACGTTAATGTCCGGCCGAGACCTCCTTCCAGGTGGCCGTCCAGGGTGAAACTGGGTGACTGGCATCGCACGCCCACGTCCAGCCACGCTGTTGTCGTGCATGACGAATCGAGTCTCATCCACGACGAGCCGTGCAACGTCCGCGTCAACGTCAGTCCGAGACCCCACTCACCGCTGGATCCCGGATCGGCTCTGGACTGGTCTCGTTCCCCCGGAGCCGGGCAGTTCACGCCCACGTCGGCGTCCGGCCGAGACCTGGTCCCATACGGCCGTACGGGGTGCCATTCTGCGCCTGGCAGTTCGACGTCTACGCAGAGCCATGCGCCGTCGCGTGAACGTGCGAGAGGGATCGCACTCACGCCCACGACGATCCGTGCCGCGTCTTCGTCCACCCCAGGCCGAGTCCCGTTCCCATCAGGCCGCCGCCCGTCGTATGCTGGAGAGGCAGCGGTTGCCCTCTCCACCGACCGTTCCCTGGCGAGTGGACCTTTTGGGAGACTGTTGGGACTTCTGGAAGCAGCCCCTTGAAGGGGGGGTACTGTCATGATCTGGTTGGCGACCAACGGGGGGCGCTGTCGGCCCCGCCTGCACCTGCACGGGTGCTGGTCGTCCCGATCAGATTGGCGACCAGCGGGTAGCGACGTCAGCCCTGCCGGCAGCCTCGCAGGTGCTGGTCGTTATAATCAATAACACTTAAAAGGACACCTGGCACGATCATCCGGGGCCGATTCATTGTTTGTTTGCTGTTTGTTTGCTGCTTGTTTGCTGCATGCATTGTGTACGTGTTTGTTTAACCTTGGCGGACTTTTACTTTTGGTCTTCTTTTGCTACTTTGTATTTTTTCCATTCAGATCATTTTGATGTTTTACATTTTGTTCCTGCTGACCTTATTTTAATACAATTTTTCAAACAACCTCCTGCTCCCTCCTGCCTGCTTTTTGGGATCCGAACCCGCCATCACCACCTTGCAAAACCGTGACACCCGGGTTGCCATAAAATATACTTTTCAACTAAATAAGCCTTAAAACTACACACAACATACCTTATTCTATGTATAATAAATGTGCAATTGTATTGTAATGAAAGAAATACACTGCATTGTATCATAAAGTCACTTTATTTACATCATTTATGGCTTGATGGAATGGCGTTGGAGGTCGAAGGTCAAAGGGAATTGCTGTTTGGAAAGAGAGGCGCATTACTTGACGACTGTAATTAAAGAAATAAACGGTGCTGTAAAATAAAGTTTTATTTACCTTTTTGATGGTTGTTGATGGCTAATGGGAGGAGAGTCACCTTCCATAAGGACTGTTGGTAACTTAAACTCTGGTGCTGTTCGGTCGTGTGCTTCCGCCGAAGATCACTCCGCCAGCCGTGGTGGGTGTGTATTATGAAAATAGTGCCTATTATAAGGTTTAATTTTCATAAATTTGACGTTTGTAAGACAAAAAGTTTGTAAGTTGAGGTCTCACTGTAATCATAATAAAATCTACTGGGATAAAATCCATCTTTACAGCCATACTGGTAGTGAAATGTATTGTGTATCAACCTGCTTCCTTTGTGGTTTTCACAGGGAAGTTGATGAGAGAGAGCTGCAAACAGCGGTGTCTACAAGCCTACTGGAACCTACAAAAGGATTATAAGGAAGGAACACAAGAACTTGAAGAGACGGCTCATATGTGTCAGAGAGATTCTGCTCTGACAACTGAGCTGAACTTTTATCTGTTAAGATTGTGCATGGTACAACAGAAAGTTAATGTTCCATGGCTTTTTTTCAATGAAGAACCCAGAGAGAGTTATTTAGTTATTATTTATTTCATAAATAGTGTTATTTATTTCCGGATTTTTTCTGTGAAGAACTGGGAGAGGGTTATTTAGTTATTATTTATGTCATTAATAGTGTTATTTGTTTCCTGACTTTTGTTCTGTAAATAACCTGGACAGGGTTATTTGGTTATGTGTGGCTTTCTGGAAAACAATTTTTTTAAGCTCCCCTACGAACGTCACATTTTTTCTGTTACAAACTGACACCGGCCCCGCCATCACAGAAGGGAAAAGTTATGTGGCTCTCACAGGAAAAAGTTTGGGGATGCCTGCCCTAAAGCTTTGATTTAAAAAAAATGATCCTGCTTCTTATACGCAGGTGCACCTTATATGCGGCTCAATATGTTTTCTGCGGCTCAATATCTTAGCCACAACAGCTCTTGCACCTATAGTCAGCAGCCACCGACTCCATTTCCCCCCACTGGACTATAAGGCGCACCTTTAATGAATGAACGCAGTTTTCTAAATATAATATATAAATATCTAAACGTTTTCCAAATACTGGTGTATAAGGCACACCACATTATCAGGCGCTACAAGAGAGGCTGAGTTTACGCACTACTTCTTCTACAGGGGGAATGGAGTCGATGGCTGGTGCCAGTAGTTGCGAGAGCTGTTGTGGCTCAATATTAAGTCACATCTAAAGCACACCGGCACATAAGAAGCAGGGTCATCTTTTGAAGAAAATGAAGGCTTTTGGGTGCGCCTTATACACCCAAAAATATGGTACTATTTTTTGGGTTGATTTGATGTCACGATAGAAATGCCATTATACTCCGCATGTTTTTATATTGGGGATGAAAAAGGACATTTGGTTTGCATGCATCGTGTAGTTTTTCCAACACATCGGCATGCGCATTTTAGGACCCTCGCATGAGAATAAGAAATAATTGGAAAGGCTGGTCAAGTGTGCAGTTTGGAGACAATACTAAAAATGTACCTTATTTTTTAAGTTGTTTGGTGATAATTGCTAGATCATTTAGCGCTGAAACTCTGACAACAGTGGATGCTCACTTCTACGTACCCTCGGTCGGGATGTGCTTCTTCAAGTAGAATTGACTGCAGTGCACACTCTCCAGTGAGATGAGAAGAGCCGCCCGCCAAGCAAACTCTCACTTATAGCAAAGCTCCGGCCGTGCGCTCGGTCATCATGGTAACAAATGCCCGACTCACTATTAGCCCTGCAGGAGATGCAGCTGTCCTACTTGAATGAGACACGCCTATTAAACATGAGCTTTTGCTGGCAAGATAACGGAAAGAGAATGTACAGTAAAGTTTTATATAATGCAATTGTACTTCGATGTCAGCATGGCAAATGGAACTGTTTTAACCCTTTCATACACCCTGTAACCTGATAATATGACAAGAGGTCCACTGTAGAAACTGTTGTACCCGAAAATAATTAAATTCAAACCTTGCCTCTATCCGGTCATTTTCTGGTCCCTGTCGAGCAATCTTCTAAGGTCCTTCCCGGTTGACTGTGTAATGATATGAGCAAATCGTATTTGCTTGTTCGACTATTGATGCCGGCTATAGAACAAAGGAGCATGCGCTGCTGCAAGTCGGTCGTATGAGAGTCAACGAGAGGCACACATGTCAATTGCCTTCTCCCTCCGACCTAGACGGCAGTCCTAATAAAGAACCTCAACTCTATGCAGCAGTTGTAGCATTTATCGAACCTGCTTACACAAAGCAACATATGGCGTCAAAATTGGTCTGGAGGACAATAGGACGATAAAAGGACTTGGAACGGAAGATTCCACGGAGGTAAAAGAAAGCAAAGAATACGAAATTGAGCAGTACCCCCGGCAGGAAACGGCAAAAATTAAAGCTTTACGTCCACCCACAGCACCGCAGCTTACAGGTAACGTGGCTGAAAACCGGAAGAGATTTAAGCAATGTTTTGAACTGTATTTGTCTGCGATTGGAACTGATGAAAGCCATTCGAGATGAAAGCATCCATATTTTTGCACGTTGTGGGAGAGGAAGCTCTAGAGGTCTCCAATAACTTCACATTTGATGCTGAGGATGACAAAATGAAGCTTTCAAAAATAATGGAAACATTTGAAGCTTACTGTATTCCGAATTGCAATGTGACGTTTGAAAGGTACAGATTCTTCACATGTGTACAGACAGTTGGAGAAACTACTGACCAATATGCAAATGAGCAGAGAAACAGATCGTGATTTGTGAGTTGGATGGATTAACTGAATAACTGATCAAAGATAGAATAGTGTGTGGCATTACAGATAGTAAACTGAGTGAAAGGCAACTCAGAGAATCAGATCTGGACCTGGAAAAGCCTTAGCACTGTGGAGAGCCGCCACAACTGTTAAATCCCAGCCTATAGAGCCGCCAAATGATGCTAGCTGCAATGTGGATGCAGTGGAAAGAAATGCACACAGATTCAACAAAAACTGCTGATATGAAAGCAGGAGTGAGACAACCCAAAAAAAAAAATACGATATTCAAACAAAGATCTTGTACTCGTGGTATGCAACATCCCCGAAGCAGTGTCCAGCATATGGGAAAATATGTAAAAATTGTGACAAAGCAAATCACTATGCTTGTTGCTGCAACCAAGAAATGAAAGGCAAGGTAGATGCAGTAGACGATCACTATGAAGTAGAAGTACTGTACATCTGCCTTTGTCTGCTGGCAAAATAGTATTTTTTTTTTATTTTTTAGAGTAGGGACCTATCATAGCAGTGTCCGGCGCCGCCATGTCTGGACATTAGGGATATATATATATAGGGCCGATACTACCAGTAAGACTTTAGTTCGCTGAAGAAGCATCTTGGATAAGAAGCGAAACGTCCGAAACCTTCAAAAAAGTACGGATGACGGCTGAAGAAACCTTTTCATCGACTATGAAGTAGTCAAAGATGACAGAGGAGAAAAAAATTGGATCAATACACTGAAAGTGAACGACATACATCTAAAATTCAAATTGGATACTGGAGCCAATGTGAATGTCACTTCAAAGACTGATTTCATGAAGATCAGACAGAGACGAAAGATACAAAGAGCAAACATGAAAGTCACAGCTTATGCGGGTGCAGTCATACCAATGAAAGGTAAATGCATTGTGAATGTGACACATAAAGGCTAATTAATTACAGAAGATATCTTTCATCATAGTTCCCAGGGATGTGCAGGCCGGACTAGGATTGTCGGCATGTAAGAGACTACACCGAGTGACGAGAGTTTTTGTCGTGGACAGATAAATAGAGACTGCATATTATCAATTTATGGAGCAGTATCACGTCCTACTGGAGAAATACGAGCAACTACTCATGGGACGCGTGCTGAGATTTTTATGCGCGTGCTGAGATTTTAATTTATCAACATCACAGGGATAATACTAGTGGGCCTCAATCGGCAGTACATATGCAATTAAAAGCTAGCAACCAGTCATTTGACGACAATGACGTTAAAATCTTAGCGAAAGAACATAGATTGTTTGAAAGGGGAATAAAAGAAGCGATTTTCATAAAAACAACTAAATCCTTCATTAAACCGGTTTGGTGGGGTGAGGTTCAATTTGGATCGTTCATACAATAGCCTGCTTAGGCAACATAGGATTAGTAATACTGATGAGGTGATACCGGTCGAAGGGGAGAATGAAGATATGTTCACCATTTAAGATCTTGTCGAATAACCCAGTCAGGAACACTACAGCCACCTCTCCAAGACACTTCCATACCTTGATTGGACACTTCCATGCCTCGATTGGTAAATCATCAGGCCCGAACGCCTTTCCCCCCTTCATCAATTCAGCGCTCTCCTCACTTGTTCCTTAGTAATGTTTGCTACGTCTTAGTCCACAACAGTCATGTCTTCTACTCTTTGTTCTTTCTCATTTTCCTCATTCATCAATTCTTCAAAGTACTCTTTCCATCTTGCCATCACACTACTGGCACCTGTTAATACATTGCCATCTCTATCCTTAATCACCCGAACCTGCTACAGGTCCTTACCATCTTTGTCTCTCTGTCTCGGCAGCCTGTAAAGATCAGTCTCACCTTCCTTCCTGTCCAGCCGAGCATACAAGTCATCATAGGCCTCTTGTTTGGCCTTTGCCACCTTTACTGCCACCTGCACTGCTGTGTACTCTCGTCCGTCCTCTCAGTGTCCGACTTCTTCTTTGCTAACCTCTTTTTCTGTATACACTCCTGCACCTCCCCATTTCACCACCAAGTCTCCTTATCTACCTTTCTTCCACTGGATACACCAAGTACTTTCTGACCTGTGTCTCTGATTTTGTTTGCTGCCGTTTGCCAATCATCTGGAAGGACCTCTTGCCCACCCAGTGCTTGTCTTACCTCCTTCCTAAATGTTATGCAACACTCTTCCCTTTTCAACTTCCACCATTTTGTCCTCACTTCAGCCTTTGGTTTCTTCATCTTTCAAGCGTCTCCTACACACCACCAACCTATGCTGTCTGGCTGCACTCTCACCAACCACTACATTGCAGTCACTGATTTCCTTTAGAAGGTGCCGTTGTATTTCATTTATTACTGTATCTATGCTTGTCTGTGACTGTAAAGTGTCCTTGAAAGCTTTGAAAGGCGCTTGAAATGAAATGTATTATTATTATACATAATTAGCTCACATGAATGAGCCGATGAGAAAAAAAGCTAGATACTGCATCTTTTTTATTCTTCCATTTGCTGCCAAATGCTAAACTCAACACCAACCCCATTTTTTCTGTCAGCTTGGTTAGTCCTATCTTGTACTAATTTCAGTTTGGATCAATCGTGTACACTATCCTCTTTGATACCCTAGTACAGAAAAGAACATGGCCAAAAAATACTTTCAAATTGCCATATGAAAAACCACAATAGCTCAGGTATTAAAACTAGTTATTCATTAATATGTAGTGCGTTTTGTATGTACAATAATATGTGGAGGGGTTGAATCATTCTCATGGTTTCCCCAAATTCATACAGCCCTCGAGAAGAAACTGTCACGACAATGAGGCCCGCGGCAAAAAAAATGAGTTTCGCATTCCTAATGTAAAGACATACCAAGTGCTAAGAATCTCTCAGAGCCACCCAAATGCAGGTGCATTTAAAATGTATCGATTACATACATTACTCTTATCTTCTTCGCCTCACGCGTGATGTGCACCGATCCAGACCTCAATCTTCCGACGTATGCGCGTACGCGCACACACAAGCACACACACACACACGAGCGCGCGCACACACAAGCACACACACACGAGCGCGCGCACAAGCAAACACATGCAAACAAACACTCACACGAACACACCGCACACCCACGCTTGCGAAATGCAACTAACCCCCTTGGTGTGACAACTTCCTTCCTCCCAACAGTCGCGTAGCTGCCTCCAACCATCGGTTTCGTTCATTCACAGGAACCGCAAAGTTCAGCATGACAAGAGGCACTCCAACATATCACGTAATATTTAACGGTATACACAACCAATCCGCAACCGTCACTGCTGAAAAAGATTGTCATTTTCCCATATTAAATCGTTGCATCCAGTTCAACGAACTAAATGACAACATGAGAGGAAGGAAGAAACAAGAGCAGACGTTTTGCATTGATGGCGAGGGCGCGATGTTGCCCAAACAGCGCGGGAGAAGCATCAACAGGTGCGCCTAAAAAGAGAAGAGAAACTTACACAAATGCATGGTAGATGAAGGCCCAGGCTCTCGGTCTCTCCAGCACGTTGTACATGTAATTTTGGAGCCGCCGGTAGCGCACATTCCTGCGCCCGCTTTGCGCGCTGTATATGAGGGGCTTGCCAAGCAAGCTGAGCCGGGCTCCTTGCTTCCCTCGCAAACTGTCGGGACCGGCGGCACCGACGGCGTTGCAGGCCGACAGCAAGCCGTCTCCCGCGCTGTTCATTATCTTCCGCCCGGATTCCACATCTTTCATGCCGTAGCCTTCTGCGCGGAGGTGGCCCGGCGACGTTCTCATCCAGAGCCCCGTGGCGCCTTCATCTCCGCTGTGTTTCCGTGGCATGGCATCACCGTAACGGACTTCCAAATGCGCGAAGATGGGCGGGTGGACGCAAACCAGACTTTGCGTTCTACACGCAACCGTGAATGGTACAATCGACGGGGCGAGAAACTCGCTTTAATGACCGTCCTCTTCTCTTTCCCCGAGCAAGTCCAGCTTCAAGCTCTCCGCAGCAGGGTGCCGCCAACGAGGCGCATATTGCCAAGCCTGACCAAAGTCATAAAATCACCACTCAAGTCCTCGCAGTGCGTGTACGTTCGATCGAATCAACGGAAGGGACCGTTTTTTTTTTTGCGCCCGCTCCATCATTCTGTGCGCTCGTATCTGATTGGAAGATGCGCGTCCAGACACACCCGAATTAACGCACCACAGTTTAATTATATCAGGTGGGGGGGGGGCAAGACAGGAGCTTCAAACGTGCTTTTCGTGTAATGCGATTTTCCCTCCCCAAATTCCAGATTACAAGACGTTTTTTTTTTTTTTCATTCATTTTTCCATGCAGACTATCAGGTATCAGAGATCCTAATGAATTTTCCACTTGCTTGCCTGGAAAAGTAACCACCAGGCAGACTCAACATCTGCAGAAAGCATCAAGGACAACGGAATGGATTTAGGTGGAATTTGTTTGAATTGCATTTCTTTGAAAAGGCCTTAAAACTCCTGCTTCCTCCTTTCACTCCATATCATGAGCAATGTAGGAGATTTTGGGTTCAGCCCTTCTGTTACGTTCAACCTATAAACCTAACATTCGTTATTCTTGAAGAGTTATTTGATCTCGGCTAACGAGGATAACTTCAAAAACCGAACACAAGCACTTAACATTTTGAAATGTGGCAGGGCGCTCTGTGCGCGTTGTAGTGAGACTGCATCAGTGCACTTTAATTTAAAACGCATTCTTGTTTTATACAGAGTGTGTGTTGTAGGTGTTCAAATACCTGACATGTTTCGGCGTATACTTCCGCCTTCGTCAGAGTGTCACGGATGTTGTTGTGACGCATCATTTTCAGCTGGTGTTGCTATGAGGGCGTGACCTACCTGTCAGATCTGACAGGAAAGACACGACCCCCGCTGTCCGCTCATGTCCCCAACATGTCAGGTATTTGAACAGTGACGTGCAGTCAGGGGAGGCAGGTGAGGCCGTGCCTCACCTGTCATCATGGAAATATCAAATGGAAAAAAATTAATTAAACAGTATATATTTATTTCGTGATTTTTACTTTAAAGGTCTTTTCCATGTAACTTCACCATTGTTGGATTTGTTTTCAAAATTGCAGAATTTTCACATTTAGCGTTCAAATACTAAGTAGAGACGAGCGGTGAGGCAGCAGCCGGCTGAGCCTCACCATGTCTTGCGCAATGACTATGCTAACTGTGCTGGTTTGCTCTGCAGTGAGACCACATTGCTGTCCCTCTGCATATCGCTATTAAAGTGTACAAACACTTTTAGTATATGAACTAAATTTCTACACTTTAGCTGGTGTATATAATGTAGAGTCACTTTACATTATAAACACTGTTGTACAGTGTTTATTTTATTTTATTGTTATCAAAACCGTGTGCATAGGTGAGGCACACAGTTCTCCTGCCTCATGACAGGGGGCACTGGTGATTCGAGATTCTTCTTGCACCTCCTTGGCTGCAGAATAGAATTAGTGACGGCAAGCTACAATAAACAGTTCGCAAGTTAAGTGCAACCATCCACTCATTTTTTTCCTGTTGCTTGGCCTTATTTTCAGAATGGAGGATTACATATCTAAATTGAAAGAAATAAAGAGACTTTTAAAACTGAAGAAAGATCAGGAAGGCTTCTACAAAGAAGGTATCGATGCCTTTCTTCAGAAGGAGCAGCGCATGGACTTCATTTATAAGTAAAGGTAACACGATAATAATGTTTTTTTTTTATTTTTTTCCATGATACAGTTTATATAAAGAATGCTGACATGACATTTTCAACAAACCACGTTAACTGTTGCCAATCAAATGGTGAATAAGATACTCTGCAGAGTTCATATGTTTCTAAATCTGACTGTGATGATGTCAGTGCCTCACCAGCCATCAACCTCACCGCACGTGACTGTATTTGAACACCTACAACACACTGTCTGTAAGAAAACGATCCGTTTTAAATTAGATATCAAGTAGACAGGATGAACTTAATACAACTATCAGTGCACTTTGTTCATCCAGGTTCATGTGTCAGTTGATTTATAATTGGTGTGTGGCTACCTAAATACTGTAGTAGCCTGACTATTCCTTGTCAGCACACAGTGTAGTTATAGTTTTTTGTCCAAGAGAGCGCCTGAGTAGGCAGCCGTCAGCAAGTGCTCTCATGAGCCTTGATTTTTTTGTTGTTTTTGTCTTGTTATTGTGTTTTCTTTTGTCACTTTGTGTTGTTGTGTGCCATGTGGAATGGATACTGATTTGGGTTTTTTTGGCCACGACATTCATCAAGGAGGAGACTGTGCCAAGCGGTTGCGCCTTTTTGACAGCACATCCCAGGAACTTGCACAGCTTGCCAAACCGTGCAGACTCGAACTGGGCTCCACGATCGGTGGTGATGGTCTTCGGCAATCCAAAACTCCAGTGTTGGAGGAAGGCACCGACAACAGCTTCGGACCTGCAGTCGGGCAAGGGAAGGGCTTCGCACCATCGGGTGAAGCGGTCAATGCAAGTCAACAAGTACCGGAAGCCACGGGAGGGGGGGAAGGGGTCCGACATGATCTAGGTGGACGTGACTGAACCGGGCGTCCGGCGTGTCAAAAATTCCCACGGGTGACTTGGTATGGCGCTGGACCTTTGAGCGTTGGCATCGTAGACAGCCGTGCACCCAGTCTCGCGCATTTCTCTGCAGTCCCTTACAGGAAAACCGTTTTGCCAGCAACTTGATCGTGCCACGAATTCCAGGATGAGAGAGACTGTGCAGAGAGTCGAACACCTTTCGCTAGAAGGAGTCGGGAACCAGTGGTCGAGGGACGCCGTTGGACTGGACGCACAGGATTGTGCGCCCAGTGTTAGGGAGAGGGACGGCGATGATGTTGGAGTCGTTGGCATGGTCGGCCAGACCTTCTTGTACCTGGGCTGCTGCCATCTCGTCGTAGTCGAGACCGTCTGGAAACTGGATCGCGTTGATCTCAACTCGAGAAAGGGCGTTTGAGCCCCCTGGACGTGGCGAAACTCGAGGTCAAATTGCGAGAGGTAGTCCAAGTGCCGAACTTCTCGTTACAGGTACTTCGTCGATGCCGAGGGGATGGCGGAGAGGAGTGGCTTGTGGTCGATATAGATGATGACGCGGCCACCCTCCATGAAGTGCCGGAAGTTCTTCACGCTGAGGTAGACGCCAAGAAGTTCCCGGCCAAAGGTGGAGTACGGGCGTTCGGCCGGCTGGAGGGCCTTGGAGAAGAAGGTGATGGGTTGAGAGTCACAGTTGAGGCCGTCATGGAGAACCACACCGATTTCAACCTTGGAGGCGTCAACCATGAGAGACAACTGACCATCGGGGCTTGGGTGAGCTCGGAGTGTTGCATCGGCAACGAGACCTTTCAGCCGTTGAAAAGCCTTCAGTTGCTCGGAGAAGAGCTCGATGGGAATGTGCTTTTTCTTGTTGCCAGTCAGCGAGTTTAGTGGCAGGGCAGCCGCGGCACAGTTCTGGATGAAGCGGCGGTAGAAGTTTGCCAACCAGAGGAATCGTTGTAATTGGGTTACCGTTTCGGGTTTGGGAAAGCCTGCACTTTGTCGGGTAGCGGGCGTACTCCTTTGCCGTCGACCAAGTGGCCAAGGAACTTGATCTTGGGTTGGCCAAAAACGCACTTGTTGGAGTTGACGACCAGGCCTTGCTCGTCCAGATGTTTGAAGACTGTTTCCAGGTGCTGCAGGTGCTCTTCTTGGGAGTCGCTGGCGATGAGCATGTCGTCGATGTAGGCACAGCAGAAGTCAAGACCACGCAGGACAGAGTCGATGAATCTTGGAAAGTCTGTGAGGCGTTCCGGGGCCGAATGACATGCGGAGGAACTCGAACGAGCCAAATGGGGTGGTGACGGCCGTCTTCAAAACAACCTCTTTAGCGATAGGGATCTGGTGGACGGCTCTTACCAGAACGACGGTGGAAAACACTGCTTTTCCGTGGAGGAAGGACACGCAGTCGTGGATATGGGGAAGAGGGTAACGGTCGAGAACGGTGACGAAATTCAGCGCTCGGTAGTCACCACAGGGACGCCAGTCGCCCGCCTTCGCCTTGGGGACCATGTGCAGCGGGGAAGCCCGTTTGCTGTCCGATGGACGTATAATACCGAGCTGAAGCATGAGGTTGAATTTGGCTTCAGCAATCCGTTGTTTTGCCGGGGCAAGGCGGCGAAAGAGTTGACACTTCGCAGGACCACTAGTCACAATGTGGTGAACAACGTCGGGGGCAGGTAGGGTCGTCCGACTGGGGTTGGTCAGGTCGGGAAATCGGACCCTGAGGAAAGGAGCGGAATGCAGAAGATGAAGGAGATGGGACGTGCGATAGATGAATAAGCGCCGGGTTGGCCGTCCTACCGTGCACGGACAGGCCGGTCGTCTCATCAGTCAACCTCTTCCTGAAATAAACTTTGAAAATAGTTTGTTCCTGTGTTATGTACTTTTTTTTCTGTAAATGTTAATAATTCATCTTTGAAAGTTGTTTCAACTTATATTAACATTTTACCCATCCCAAAAATACAAGTTGTCCCTCGCCTAGTGCCCAAAGATGGCTGGGATAGGCTCCAGCACCCCCGCAAGCCTAATGAGGAATAAACAGTACGGATAATGAATGGATGTTGTATATATATGAGCTAAAACATGACATTGTGTTAATTTACACATATTCGGTTTACCAGGTGTCCTCATTAAATAAAGCACAGCCATTTATCATAAACAGGGAATTATAAATATACAGACAATAAACACTGAATGGAGCTGATGTAATCCCAAATATCACAACAGGGGCCAAAATGCAATCTCAATTGCACTAAAGACGACATTAAAATCAGCCAATCCGATAAAATTGCACAGCCATTTATCATAAACAGGGTATTATAAATATACAGACAATAAACACTGAATGGAGCTGATGTAACCCCAAATAAAGACGACATTAAAATCAGCCAATCCGACAAAATTGGGTTTTGTGTTTGGTTTAGCTCATGACCTCACTGGAATAACCTCAACTTTCTGAACTTCCCCTCTCGCTGTCTTGGACTGGCTCTATGTGTATAATTGCTCAAATATCTCCGTCGTGATAAGAAATGTCTCCAGTAACGACTTGTGGCAGCGTCTTTCTCCAGTGAACGATATGTGGCATTATTAAAGAGAGGAAGGAACACAGATTTCATTCAAACTCACTGAAATTTCAGACCGTTCGAAACCTCGTTTTAACCTGTACAGGCTTGAGAGAATGTTGTGTACAGTCAAGCTAAGCATGCCGAGCACTTCAAATAACTAAACTGCGCCATCTTTCGGATTAAAACGTTATTGCAGTGGCCACTGGGAAGTCTTTGTACATGTACTGCAGTGCGAAATTGAAACACTGTCACTTCGTTTCAGTGCTTAATTTTAAAGCTCGGTACTAAATTAACAGACGTTTAATTGACATTACAAATGGCGTTGTTTTTTTTGCAATGGTCAATCAAGTCGTCCATTGTGTTGCACTTGGTTCATGCCTTACCCCGCCACATTCAAGGAACAATATGAAAAAGGGGTTTCAAGCAGATTTTACAGCTGTGACACATAATTTAGTCAGATTGAATTATTTTTAGTACCTTCATGTCATACAAATAGTTGACATTAAGTATGGATATTCAGCCATCTGTCTTTTTTTCCCTCCCATCCACTTAAACAATTCAGACTCCACAATACTAATGATGTTTACTCAGTGGTGGGCCATCAGAGCCTGCAAGGCCTTCTCTGCTGGTCTAAAATATCTGAATCACAGACTCATTCATTATATTTTGTCCATAAATTATTTTTAAATAATTCCCAATTGTCTTTCAGCTTCCTTTCTCCAATAGCAGACATGGGCAAACTACTAGGCTTTTTAATCTGGCCGAATTGGTCCAAAATATAGTAAAAACAGTGTCTGAAACTCATGGCAAAAAATTAGCGGACACCAGGGCAGACAACTCTGAAAAGCTGCCTGCACGGCCATAAAGTCAAAGTCAGCTTTCTTGTCAAATATGCTAATATGCATGACATACAGCACAGATGAAATGACGGTCCTCTCGGACCCAGCATGCAAGACACTTATAATGACTTTCACAAACATAATAAACATGAAAATGCCAATTTGCTGGGAGATGGGAGCCGCTGCGTGTTCATGCGCCCCCATCTTGGGGAAAAAAAATAAAAATAACAAAAATAAATATGACAACACAAAGACACAGAGTCATTCATTCTTCAGGACTTGCTGTACCCTCTGTGATGACATGAAGCAGTTCTAGATGAAAGAGGAGAGTGTGAAGTCCCATCCTGCTTCAAACAGTCTACTATCGTCCCAGTTCCAAAGAAACCAGCACCCTCGGGATTGAACGACTATAGACCTGTTGCTCTGACGTCTGTGGTCATGAAGTCCTTTGAACGCCTCGTGCTGAACCACCTAAAGAACATCACCGGACCTCTGCTAGATCCTCTTCAGTTTGCCTACCGGGCAAACAGGTCTGTGGAGGATGCAGTCAACATCGGACTGCACCACATCCTCGACTACCTCGACAACACAGGAACCCACGCAAGGATCCTGTTTGTGGACTACAGCCCTGCGTTCAATACCATCATCCGAGAACTCCTCATCCCCAAACTTCTCCAGCTTGGTGTGTCCCCCACGATCTGCCAGTGGACCCTCAGCTTCCTGACAGGACGGACACAACAGGTCAGACTGGGAAATATATCATCCACAACACGAACCACGAGCACTGGAGCCCCGCAGGGATGCGTCCTCTCGCCATTGCTCTTCTCTCTCTACACGAACGACTGCACCTCAACGCACCCAGCTGTCAAATTCATAAAGTTCGCAGACGACACCACGGTCATCGGTCTCATCAAAGACGGCGACGAGTCTGCGTACCGACAACAAGTGGAGCAGCTGGAGCTCTGGTGCAGCCGTCACAACCTGGAGCTGAACACGCTCAAGACAGTTGAGATGATGGTGGACTTCAGGAAAATCCATCACCACAGCTACCCCTCACACTATCCAACTGCCTGGTGTCAACCGTTGAGACCTTCAAGTTCCTGGGAATCACAGTCTCCCAGGACATGAAGTGGGAGGTCAACACCAACTCTATCCTGAAAAAGGCCCAACAGAGAATGTACTTCCTGAGGCTGCTAAAGAAGCATGGCCTGCCACAGGAGGTGCTGCAACATTTCTACACGGCTGTCATCGAATCCATCCTGTGTTCTTCCATCACCGTTTGGTTCGGGGCCGCCACAAAAATGGACAAAATCCGACTTCAACGGACAGTTAGGACGGCGGAAAAAATTATTGGCACCACCCTACCCACTCTCGAGGACTTGCACACTGCAAGAATCCAAACTAGGGCGCGGAAAATCCTACTGGACCCTCCGCACCCTGCCCACCACCTTTTCCAGCTACTCCCCTCAGGCAGGCGCTACCGATCCATGCGCACCAAATCCAGCAGACATTTAAACAGCTTCTTCCCCCAAGCCATTAACTCTTTGAACTCTTTCAACAGTAGCCAAAATGGAACTGTATAGTGCCACTTAGCAGTTTTTTTTTTTGACAACGATACTAGTGCAGCGTGTTCTACCGGAAACAAATTCCTTGTGTGTTCTACATACTTGGCAATAAAGATGATTCTGATTCTGATTCTGATCAAAGCATCCATGTCAGCAGTGGATCAGGGACGTCATGGTGGAATTTGTACGTCTACTACAAGCTAAATGCTGAAAGCAAACACGAAGCTGTAGCATACATTGACGAAAAGACATTGTCTCACATCTCCTGTCCCACATACATCCGCTTCAATTGCAAGCCGCGACAGTTCCACATACGCATTGGCGCTTTGCGCTGACGCTGCTTTCCTCTTATCGCGGGCTCCTCAAGCCATGCATCCATCCAACCGCAGACTGTCCAACAGCACCGACCTTTCCGCTGAAAAAAGCGAATAAAGCGAATAAAGTTGCATTCCCCATTTTTCACAATTTGAAACCCAATAAGACGACTAATCCGCAAAAAAAACTTTGTATTAAGGATTTTTTTTAATTAAGGATGTACATAACACAAATGCTCTCTTGCTTAATTTACGGTAAAACCCCTCCATGATTCGTCACCTTATCGTGGTGGAGGGGTTTGTGTGTCCCAATGATCTAGGAGCTAGGTTGTCTGGGGCTTTACGCCTCTGGTAGGGTCACCCATGGCATGGGTGAGGGACCAGACAAAGTATGACTCAGAAGACCCCGTATGAAGAAAAAGATGAATGGACCTAGTTTTCCCTTGCCCGGCCGGACGCGGGTCACCGGGGCCCCTCTCTGGAGCCAGGCCTGGAGATGGGGCTCGTTGGAGAGTGCCTGGTGGCCGGGCCTAGTTCTATACTCGTGGCATTCCATTTCTCTCTTTTCCTCCGGGCACACCTCCCTCCTCTCCTTCTTCGACCAACAGTAGTTGGTAGCCGTTGTTAAACCGGGCCTCGACCGATCCGGTATGGGATTCATAGGTTTGATTCGCATATTTGTTTTGGCAACATTTTTTACGTCGGATGCCCTTCTTGACACAACCCTCTGTATTTATCCGGGCTTGGGACCGGCACAATAAGACACTGGCTTGTGCCCCCTTGTGGCTACATTCCGCCTCAGCCTAACATATTTTCAGAAAATAGGTAAGGCTTTTAGTTTAGTTTAGCTTTTAGTTACAAAAAAATAACAAAAAAAATGTGTTGTAGGTAGGGTAGGGATCGATAAGATTGTCCTGACACTACCAGAGATGGGCAATTTCTAGGACCGAAAAGAAGGGAGGAAAAAAATATAAAGGTCGCCGGTAGAGTGTCAGGCATGATTCCAAGAAACTCCCAGGGCTCTCAAAAAGCGAGCGGACCAGAAAAAGTAGAGACCACTTTCATCCTTACCAGAAGAGGGCCGTACTAATCCTTCGTGATGAGATGCCCCAGAAAGCTGATGGAGGACAACCTCAAAAGACACTTGGGTGGGTTCATGATCAGGTCATGCACAGTGAGTCTCATGAAGAGGTTCCTAAATTACACGAGCTGCTCATTCGCAAGGAGCTGACAAGGAGGGTGTCACATCTCGCTGCCATCCGGGGCGCGCCCCGCCCCTCCTGTCACCTCCTCCGACATTCTTGGGAGACGGCCCCTCCAATCATCATTCACCTGGGTTCCCACAGCTGATTGTCATTCACTGATTGTGCCTTCTGCCTATATCTGTCTGCCGCTCACTACCGTTTTCTGTCGGAGTATTTTTGGACATTGCCTTTTCCACTTCCGTGTTGCCAGGTCTGCTGTCTTTTAGTTATCTTCCTCCACTCTTCCCTGTTTGTTATTTTTTCATGCGTGCCTCAGTAAAGACTTTTGTATCAGAGTATCTGTCTCGCCGTGTATTTTGGATCCGCACTCCCCGCTGTCCTTTCGTCACTCGAGCCCAGCCCTCGAGCCTCGAGTGACGTGACATAATACTCCGACCACCTATGGATCCCGCCGGCGAAGACAGATATCTCGCCGCCCTCACCGAGCAAGCGGAGCGTTCGAGCCAGCTGGCCCGAGCCATCGCGGAAATCAGCCAAATTACCACCAGGCTGGCTCAACGCTTCGAGGCGGCGGAGGCACGCATTTCCGCTCTCACGGCCAAGTCTTCCCCGCCCGTGAGTAGGCACGCTCCCCAATTTCCTCTGCCCTCCCGCTACGCAGGCGAAACCGGGCGCTGCGCTCAGTTTTTAATGCAGTGCACGCTCGTGTTTGAGCAACATCCCTACGCCTGCGTTAGCGATGAGGCGAAGGTAGCCTTCATCACCAGCCTGCTCACGGGAGAAGCCGAGACGTGGGTGCTGGCCATCCGAGAATCCCGACCGGAGCTGCGCACCTCGTACCCGGACTTCGTCGCCGAGTTACGCCGGGTTTTCCATCATCCGGTGACGGAGTCCGAAGCGGAGGGGAGACTACTGGACTGCGTCCAAGGGGCCCGTTCAGCCGCGGAATACTCCGTCGACTTCCGCATCCGGGCCGCTGGCAGCGGCTACGGCGACCGAGCGTTGAGGGGGGTGTTTCGTCGCGGATTGAACACCGACCTCAAGGACGAGTTGGCTACCCGCGACGCGGGCACCACCTTCGACGACCTGGTCGCCATAGTCATCGGCCTGGATCACCGCCTTCGGGAGCGACAGAGGGAGCAGCGCGGCCGACGGCCCAGACAGCCACGCAGCCGGTCCAGATCTCCCACACCCGGCAGCGAGCGTGTGCGGCGCCTGGAGGGATCCCCCGAACCCATGATCATAGGGGGGGGAAACGATCGCCCTACCCCCGGGGCTCGTCGCACCCAAGGCCCCCAGGCGAAGACCTCAGGTCCACGCAAATCCCCGACTAGACGGCGACCACAGCGACCTCTGGAGGTCAAATCCACGACACCTGTTACGCGGTTGGAGCTGGACAGCGAATTAATCGGCCCGTCCAGCTCCCAAACCGTGCGGGCCCTAGTGGACTCGGGGGCCGAAGGGTGCATCATAGACCCCCAGCTGGCGGACTCGTTGGGCTGCCAGCTGATCGATCTCCACCCCCCAAAGGAGATGGTCGACCTGGACGGCAGACTGTTAGCCCGAGTCACCCACCTCACGGCCCCGCTCAAACTCCGGGTCGCGGGGAACCACGTCGAGCACCGCCAATTTTTTGTTATGCCCTCCCGGAATGCGCCGTTGGTATTGGGTCTCCCCTGGCTCAATACCCACGACCCGTCGATATCCTGGGAGGGTCCCACCATTCAGGGCTGGAGCCCCTACTGCTACGCCAACTGCCTACGGTCGGCTACGGCAGGGCGAGACGCCTCCCGCGGTGGACCGCCTGAGGCCATCTGCCTCAAGGGCGTACCACACTGCTACCACGACCTGCGGGAGGTGTTCAGCAAGGACAACGCCCAATCCCTGCCGCCCCACCGACCGTATGACTGTGCTATTGACTTGCAGCCAGGGGCTCCATTACCGGACTCCAGACTTTTCCACATCTCACAACCGGAACGGGAAGCCCTGAGCACTTACATAGACTCCTCCCTCGCGGCGGGACTCATTCGGCCGTCTCGGTCTCCGCTGGGCGCAGGGTTCTTCTTCATTGACAAGAAGGACGGAACCCTGCGTCCGTGTGTCGATTATCGGAGTCTGAACGACATCACCATCCGTAACAAATACCCCCTCCCCCTCATGGACTCAGCCTTCACGCCCCTTCAATCAGCAACCATTTTTTCCAAATTAGACCTCCGTAGCGCGTACCACTTGGTCCGCATCCGGGAGGGGGATGAATGGAAAACTGCATTTAAGACACCGTTAGGACATTTTGAATATCTGGTGATGCCGTTCGGACTCACGAACGCGCCCGCCGTCTTCCAAAATTTGATCAATGATGTGCTCAGGGACTTCCTCAATGTTTTTGTTTTTGTTTATCTTGACGATATCCTCATTTTTTCTCGTTCCGCAGAGGAGCACCGGCAACACGTCCGACGGGTCCTGGCGCGGCTCCTGCAAAACCGGCTCTATGTGAAGGCAGAGAAGTGTGAGTTCCATGTCCGCTCTCTGTCCTTCCTAGGGTTCATCGTGGAGCGGGGGCAGCTCAGGGCCGACCCTACTAAAACCAAAGCGGTGGTGGAATGGCCGATCCCAAAGACGCGGAAACAGCTTCAGCGATTTTTGGGGTTTGCCAACTTCTACCGCCGCTTCATACGCGGGTATAGTCAGAAGGCACTCCCCCTCACTAACCTCACGTCCACCAAGATTCCCTTCAGGTGGACGCCCGATGCTGAGGGGGCATTCAATCGCCTCCGTCTAGCCTTCACCAATCCCCCTGTTCTGCGTCATCCCGACCCGGATCTCCCGTTCACGGTCGAGGTTGACGCATCCGAGTCCGGAGTAGGGGCCGTCCTTTCCCAGCGCTCTCCCACAGACCAGAAGCTACGCCCATGCGCCTTCTTCTCCCGCCGGCTCAGCCCCGCTGAGGCCAACTACGACGTCGGCAACCGGGAACTGCTGGCGGTCGTCCTGGCCCTGCAGGAATGGAGACACTGGCTTGAGGGAGCGAAACACCCCTTCACCGTCTTCACTGACCATAAGAACCTGGCGGCCATCCGGTCGGCCAAGAGACTGAACTCCCGTCAGGCCCGATGGTCACTCTTCCTCACCCGTTTTAACTTTTCTCTCACCTACTGCCCAGGGTCACAGAACACCAAGCCCGATGCCCTATCCCGCATCCATGAGCCGGCAGAAAAGGAGGAGACCACCACCAACATTCTGCCGGCCCAGCGCATAGTGGGTGCCCTGAGGTGGGAGGTTGAGAGAAAAGTCCAGCAAGCCCAGGGGACGACCCCCATCCCCAGGGGCTGTCCGAAGGATCGCCTGTTCGTCCCCCCCACTCTTCGCACGGAGGTGCTCGTCTGGGGGCACACCTCCAGGATTGCCTGTCACCCGGGGGTCAACAGGACGATCCAACTCATCGCCCAACGATTCTGGTGGCCGGGGTTCCGGAGGGACATCACCCTCTTCGTGAAGGCCTGCCCGACCTGTGCCTGTGGGAAAGCCTCCCATCAGCCCCCGGCAGGACTCCTCCGGCCGCTACCGGTACCGTCTAGACCCTGGTCCCACATCTCCGTCGACTTCGTGACAGGCCTCCCCCCCTCCCGTGGCAAGACGGTCGTCCTTACTGTTGTGGACCGATTCTCCAAGTCGGCCCACTTCGTCCCGTTAACCAGGTTGCCGTCCGCCATCGAGACGGCTCAACTCCTGGTTAACCACGTCGTCCGTCTCCACGGGATTCCGACGGACATCGTGTCGGATCGGGGACCGCAGTTCGTGTCCAAGGTATGGAGACGTTTCTGTCGGTCCCTAGGGGCATCGGCGAGCCTGTCGTCTGGATACCATCCCCAGACCAACGGACAGACGGAGAGGAAGAACCAGGACCTGGAGGCGGCCCTCCGGTGCGTGTGCCTCCACAACCCGGCGTCGTGGGCCCTGCACCTACCCTGGGTGGAGTACGCCCACAACTCCCTGGTCTCCGCAGCCACAGGTCGGTCCCCATTTATGTCCGCCTGTGGCTATCAGCCGCCCTTGTTTCCCACTCAGGAGGGCCAGGTGGAGGTCCCGTCTATTGAACATCACCTCAGACGGGCCCACCGAGTCTGGAAGGAGACCAGGGACGCCCTGACACGCACCGCATCCCGGAACCAGCGGGTGGCGGACCGTCACCGGAGACAGGCACCCAACTACCAGGTCGGGCAGGAGGTGTGGCTGTCGACGAGGGACCTTAGGCTGGCAGGGTCTTCAGCCAAGCTGGGCCCACGCTTCACGGGTCCCTTCCCCATCGAGGCCATCCTCAGCCCTGTCTCGGTGAGGCTCCGGCTGCCACCCACCATGAGGATCCACCCCGTTTTTCATGTTTCCCTCCTCAAGCCAGTGGAGACCAGCCCCTTAGCCCCCACGCCCGCCCCCCCACCTCCCCCCCGGATATTGGACGACGGACCAGTCTACACCGTGTGGGAGATACTGGACTCCAGGCGCAGGGGCAGAGGAGTGCAGTACCTGGTCGACTGGGAGGGCTATGGACCTGAGGAACGTCAATGGGTCCCACGTTCCTGGATCCTCGACCCATCCCTCACCCGGGCCTTCCATGCGGCTCACCCATCCAAACCTGGGGGGCCGCCGAGAGGCGTCCCTTGAGGGGGGGGCACTGTCACATCTCGCTGCCATCCGGGGCGCGCCCCGCCCCTCCTGTCACCTCCTCCGACATTCTTGGGAGACGGCCCCTCCAATCATCATTCACCTGGGTTCCCACAGCTGATTGTCATTCACTGATTGTGCCTTCTGCCTATATCTGTCTGCCGCTCACTACCGTTTTCTGTCGGAGTATTTTTGGACATTGCCTTTTCCACTTCCGTGTTGCCAGGTCTGCTGTCTTTTAGTTATCTTCCTCCACTCTTCCCTGTTTGTTATTTTTTCATGCGTGCCTCAGTAAAGACTTTTGTATCAGAGTATCTGTCTCGCCGTGTATTTTGGATCCGCACTCCCCGCTGTCCTTTCGTCACTCGAGCCCAGCCCTCGAGCCTCGAGTGACGTGACAGGAGGGCTTCCAAATAACTGAAAATGGACATACCTCTGAGAGTCAGGTGTGCTGCCTCAGCATCCTGACATGTGTGCGTGCGTGCATTATGTGTTTGGAGCTTTGCAACACCTTTTCAGTGTGTTGGAGTTGTTGGGAGCTGAGTTCAATCTCCCCTACTAAGACACTCTGGGACCCATCGCCAGATTGCGTACTGAACCAAGTGTATTTCGCCTCCAATCCTGCACTTCAACAGAAACATGGCACAAACACGGCTGAAGAAACCTTTTCATCGATATATTCAATGCATATTACAATCCATGCATTGCTCGATAACAACGGGGTGTTTCCTGGGTGATCTCACAACTTCCCTAATGAAACTTTGACGTCATCACGAGACTGCAGAGAAAGTGGAAAAATGAAGAGATGAGCATATTTCTTCCCCACATTCTTTTTATTTTTAAATAATAAAAATTAACCTTTTGAAATATAAAACATACACATCATTTGAGTCACAGCTGTTATACAAACAAGAAATGATGCAATCAAAAGGCCTGACCTTTTTTTCATTTTTTTTCCAGTGAAACAATCATTGTTTTCCTCTTAATACTGACAGCAAGAACAAAAAGTTCAAAATTGGACAGGACCGTTCTGGGATTACTACAGAGGGTTGAAAGTTGAAGTGATCATTGAGACATCTCATCCATACTAGTTTGTTTCCATGGTCAACCTTTAACTTTGCTGCTGTGAAATGTAAATTTCTCCACTGCGAGACTAATAAAGGCAAATCCAACCCAATCCAATCCAAAACCACTTGGTAAAACCAAGTGTACATACGACCTTGAGTTGTCCCATTGCGTGACTGCATGGTCCTCAACATCGGATTAATGAATCCTCATGAAATGACTTGGCCGCAAGGTGAATGGATGCTTAATATTTACAGTGTATCACTGGCTCACCAATTTATTTTTTCTTTTTTTTTTTGCTTTCATACATCGTTACACCGACCCTATCTGACAACACTGTTATAGTTCCATATTACTAGATTTGATTTGCATTTGCACTGTACATATTTATTGATACACCAGCTCCTTGGAGGTATACAATGGTGTGGAATAACAACAGGAGGGGTGGTGAGGTCTGCTTACTCAGGAACTACAGTACATCTGTTTGAGAGTGTGAAGGACAGCGTCAACGTAATCTTCTGATTCTTTTCCAGAGACGTTCAGCACCTGACTGGCGGACATGGCATCGACTTGCAGTTGGGATTAGAGAGGGGGCGGGGGGGACCAGTGACTTAGCTTCAGGGAGTAGGCACCAGAAGAAGGCCGTGCGCTTCCAGACTAACTACCCACATGGAAGCCCCCTGCTCGTGGGCAGAATTGCTGGCAGCCTGATGGGGTGCTAGCTGAGGCCCCTGCAGATAGGATGCCACAACACTCACTCCCTGCAGTTGTGGTGGGGTGGGGGAGGTGACCTCTGTCTCAGGTTCATACATTCCAACGCTCACATACATTTCATTGCTTTTCTAAAAGCCACCCTGCTTGGTTTGTCACTTGGCAGTCATCTCTTATTCACCTTATCAGCTCAACTTGAAAGCTACGACCTGTCATTTGGAGACAGCCCCCGATCTTCAGCATACGCAAAGGAAACACAGAGACCTTTCTTTAAATTGTGATGGAACACTGAAAAACAGTACTCTGTGGAACAGACGGAATGAACCACAATTGTAGTGATTGTCTAATCTCAACAAAGCTTTCTCGTTGCGTGATGTGTTTTCTGATTGTTTTAGTCCTGCTGCAAGTTTGCCTCCCTTCTGACGGTGTGGTTCATGACTTTGTAACTCACAGAGTTTTGTTGGTCCGCTAGGATCTGACACCAGGCGGTCCGGAGGAGCTGTCGAGTGATGACTGAGAAGCTCTCCGCGTGACGGAAGCCAGAGTCGGATCCACCAAAGAGGAAGGTGGGAACAACTTGTACCAACCGATTACTGTGCTTGACAAGTCCAGTTCCTCCAGGAGGATTTGTGCGACTCCCATGAAGCTTTTATGGTCCATGCGGCCATAGTCCCCCCATACGATCACCTGAAGGAGGTGAAAAAAAAGAAAAACAGTTGCTAGGCTGATTGACTTCCACCGGCTCAAATTATTCATATTTTCAATGTAGGGAAACAAGAACTAATCACAACGATTAAATCCTATAATTTCTCCTCACCTGCAATACTTTACCCTGTGGGCTGTCCTCAAACAGCAGTGCTTGCTGATACAGTGGGTCAAGTGTTTTCCGTGCAATCTTGGTTTTCTTTTTGGCTACGTATGCTCCATTATTCAACAGGTAGACCTTAACATAAGGTGCTGGGCAAAAGAGAAAACAAAAACAAGAATGAATGGAGAAAAACTACATGTTTTACTTTAAAGGGGACCCAACACGGGACTTTGGGTGAGAATTGGGGCCGACCAGGTCAATGGAAGCTGTCATGCAGCTGTACTTCAGACCTCAAAACGCCAAGTCTCAGAAATGTCACACAGATGTAAAATTAACCACGAATGCCATGTGTCAGCGACATTTTTTGCGAATGACATGAAACAACCGGAATTTTTTTAAGACAATTGTGCGCAAGTGGGATTTGAACATTTAAATCTCCACATGTACAAAGTCACGAAGAGGGAACTGATTCCACATTGTCCGCACACAAGTTGGGCAAGTGTACCACTACATCAGCAACAGCAATTAATACTGGCCAGCCACATCGTTTTATTCGGCCCGTGAAAATCAATCATGTCAAGTACCATAATGCTTGCTAAAGTTGTACTCTGGACTCAAATACTGGAAATACTCGGGCTCTCTTTTCTCTTTATAACAGAATTTTCAACCCCCTGTCTCTCTCCCCCCACACTTTTATTCCTCTCACATTTGCAAGTCTCTCCTTCTATTCTTTCCTGAAAAAGTCAAGAAAATCCACCAGCATCTTGGCTCCTCTGTATCCCTCCCCTAACCTTCCTAATCCCTTTCATCTCTTATCTTCTTTTGATCTCCCTCATGCCTCTGCAATCGCGAAGCTCATAACTAAATCCAAGAATGTTTCCTGTCAATTCGGTCCCCTCCCGGCACTTCAGGTCAAATCCTGCTTGCCATCTCTCCTTCCATTCATTTCAGCAATTATTCACGGCTCGCAGTCTTCAGGAATTGTCCCTGTCCCCCTCAACACCAATTCTTAAAAAGCCTGGATCTGATCCCAATGACTTTAAGAACCTTCGCCCCATTTCTCACCTTCCTTTTATTTCCAAAATCCTAGAAAAAGTTGTGTATTCTCAGCTACGCTCTCGCCTCTCCCAGAATGATCTCTACGAAGCATTCCAATCTGGTTTCCGCCCCCACCACAGTACAGAATCAGCTCTCTTAAAAGTCACGAATGATCTTCTTTTGGCAGCTGACGCCGGTTTGCTCTCCATCCTCATCCTTCTTGGCCTCACTGCAGCTCTTGACACCATTTCTCATCCCATCCTCCTTGACAGACTTTCCTCCATAGGGATCACCGACACGCCCCTTCGCTGGTTCCACTCTTATCTCCCTGACCGCTCTTAGTTCATCCAAATTAACTCATTCACTTCACAGTCCTCTCCTGTATCTTCTGGTGTGCCCCAAGGCTCTTTCCTGGGACTGCTCCTCTTTATCACCGACCTTCTTCCCCTTGGCAATATTCTCCGCAAATTTGGGATACAATTTCATTGCTTTGCGGATGACACCCAGCTCTATCTCTCCAGCAAACCTGAAGCTTCTCTTCCACCTTCTTCTCTTTCACTCTGCCTCTCTGAAATTAAATCCTGGTTTATCAATAACTTCCTCAAACTTAACAGCGAAAAAAAACTGAAATTCTCCTCATTGGTACCAAATCCACCTTGAGCAAAGCTAACAGTATACATTCTTTATACATTTAAAGCTATCCATACCTGCCCCCATACCTATCCGACTTTCTTCAAATTTCTTTTCCCTCTCGTTCCCTCAGATCCTCTTCCTCCCTCCGGCTCTGTGTGGCCCCCTCCCCGCCCGTCTTAGCACGGTGGATGACAGAGCTTCAGCTGCTCTGCCCCCAAACTTTGGAACTCACTTCCTCCCAACATTTGCAACATCGATTCTCTTCCCACCTTCATGTCCCATCTCAAAACTCACCTATTTAAAATTGCATTTTCGGTGACGCTCTCTCTCTCTTGTTTCTATTTATAATTGTATTTAATTTATTGCATTGTATTTGTGATTATATTTTATTTATTATAGTGCCTATGCTTGTTTGTGACTGTAAAGTGTGTCCTTGAGAGCTTTGAAAGGTGCTTAAAATGTAATGTATTATTATTATTATTATTAAAATAACTTTCTTCATGATAAATATCTTTTTCTGTTACTTATGATTGGTAAAAATTCAGCCAAACTATCGGAATAAAAGTCAACTTTCCGTGTACATACGCAAGGATACTGATAGCTGGGCTGCACACAGCTCATTAGCTTGCATGCTTGCTTTCTGCTGCCTCTCACAGTGTATATTGATGCTAACGTTAGCATAGGGTTTGTAATAGTGCCACTGACTTTCGACTGTTTCATCGATGCTATTGTTTCATTGCAAATTAGAATCTGTCAAATTTGAACCTGTTCTCTCCACAAAGGCGAATCAACTGTATTTTTGTTACTCGTCCGCTTATTCAAAAGGAGGCGATTCCCTGTTTCGACATCCAATCAAAATGGCGCTTTCCGCAAACCGGCGTCAGTATTATCCAATCAAAATGGCGCTTTTCGCCAACACAAGCCGAAACAGGAAATGAACAGCGAAAAAGTGAGAATACATATTTAGTCTTATCTCGTAATTTTGGTCTGAAAAAGTCAGAAATCCGCAGATCGGCGAAAAATTCTCATCCCGGTAGTATTCAATTTCCACTGCTCATGAGCACTCACGTGACCTTGCTATTGTTGCTCTCAATAGAAGAAAAAAAAAAGTGAAGCACCCGGCTTTGTCACACGTCACCAAATTGATATCGTAAAAGATCATCATGTCTTTGGAGGAAGAGTGTGATTCAACACTTAAATTATTTGAATTCCAGGACAACTTTTACCAGGGAGGGATTTCGATGCTGGTTTTTGAACAAGACCTCGTGCTCTGATAACTTCGACCTCCAGCTGGCCTTTTTTTTCCATCATACCTATCTGGATATCACCTGGAAAAAAACAAAAACAAATAGTTAAATAGTTAAAAATAGTAAAAAGTAAGACTACGACTGGCTTCCAATGCATTTGTGATGATGGCTTTCGTTTCTTGGTTTTACTTTGTGAATATTCAATTATGAGCAAACTGCACAACTGCATGCAACACACAAGCGGCCCTCCAGTTAGTGGGGGGAAAAAACGCCTAACGTATGTACTTCAGCATCTTTTTCTTCATGTGGTTGATTTTCCAAAAGAAATAAATAAAATGGCATGCATGTCAAATAAGCCCTTTTGGTACAAAATTGACAAGGGTCAGCAGTTGGAATGGAAAATGAATTGATGTTGTTGTCCAGACTCATCAGTCCGATGGGCGACTTTCACCTTAACAGTGTTGAACAATATAATGCGAGCAATTTCTCTTTTATGTTTTAGACTAACGACACCGAAATGAACAGAATCAGTGTGTGAGTTTTTGTTTTATTTCTCTTTTCGAAACTAGGTTTTTTTTTTTTTTTTTAGTTAAACTTTTAGTTGTAAAAAAATCATTGTGAGAAAAATGTTGTGCTTGTGTATAATTCCCCCCAAAACATAAAGGTGAATAAATAAATAAATAAATAAATACATTCGTTAATTACTTAAATAATTAAACACGTGCAGGTGAGGGTGTAATGATACCCAAGTTTTCCTTTGGTTTAAAAAAACTATTTTTCATGTTTTACAGTGATGATTTATTTCTGTGACATGGTGTGGTTGTATCACAATGTTGTAATTGTTGGTCATCCATCACACAGACCATTACAAGGACAACTTCATTTAATCATATGTTTAAAAGTCTCAGATGTGTCTTAATCACCAGTCCCCGTCATCTGCACAAGACTTGCAGACAATAAACAGTTCCATATCTTTTTTTTAGCGCTTGTGTATTTTCTCTCATGCACGTACCAGACTGACAACATATCATGAGCATCAAACACACGCTAAAATCATTTTGTGCAAAAGTAACAGGAATAAAAGACAACAAAGCAAACACACAAAGACAAAGTATGGCTTTCGCGTAGCCACGGTAAACATTTTGAAAAGAGGACCTTTTGAGAGAGAGGGAGAGAGAGAGAGAGAGAGAGAGAGAGAGAGAGAGAGAGAGAGAGAGAGAGAGAGAGAGAGAGAGAGAGAGAGAGAGAGAGAGAGAGAGAGAGAGAGAGAGAGAGAGAGAGAGAGAGAGAGACACAGAGAGAGAGATAGAGAGAGGGGGGGGGGGACCAGTGACTTAGCTTCAGGGAGTAGGCACCAGAAGAAGGCCGTGCGCTTCCAGACTAACTACCCACATGGAAGCCCCCTGCTCGTGGGCAGAATTGCTGGCAGCCTGATGGGGTGCTAGCTGAGGCCCCTGCAGATAGGATGCCACAACACTCACTCCCTGCAGTTGTGGTGGGGTGGGGGAGGTGACCTCTGTCTCAGGTTCATACATTCCAACGCTCACATACATTTCATTGCTTTTCTAAAAGCCACCCTGCTTGGTTTGTCACTTGGCAGTCATCTCTTATTCACCTTATCAGCTCAACTTGAAAGCTACGACCTGTCATTTGGAGACAGCCCCCGATCTTCAGCATACGCAAAGGAAACACAGAGACCTTTCTTTAAATTGTGATGGAACACTGAAAAACAGTACTCTGTGGAACAGACGGAATGAACCACAATTGTAGTGATTGTCTAATCTCAACAAAGCTTTCTCGTTGCGTGATGTGTTTTCTGATTGTTTTAGTCCTGCTGCAAGTTTGCCTCCCTTCTGACGGTGTGGTTCATGACTTTGTAACTCACAGAGTTTTGTTGGTCCGCTAGGATCTGACACCAGGCGGTCCGGAGGAGCTGTCGAGTGATGACTGAGAAGCTCTCCGCGTGACGGAAGCCAGAGTCGGATCCACCAAAGAGGAAGGTGGGAACAACTTGTACCAACCGATTACTGTGCTTGACAAGTCCAGTTCCTCCAGGAGGATTTGTGCGACTCCCATGAAGCTTTTATGGTCCATGCGGCCATAGTCCCCCCATACGATCACCTGAAGGAGGTGAAAAAAAAGAAAAACAGTTGCTAGGCTGATTGACTTCCACCGGCTCAAATTATTCATATTTTCAATGTAGGGAAACAAGAACTAATCACAACGATTAAATCCTATAATTTCTCCTCACCTGCAATACTTTACCCTGTGGGCTGTCCTCAAACAGCAGTGCTTGCTGATACAGTGGGTCAAGTGTTTTCCGTGCAATCTTGGTTTTCTTTTTGGCTACGTATGCTCCATTATTCAACAGGTAGACCTTAACATAAGGTGCTGGGCAAAAGAGAAAACAAAAACAAGAATGAATGGAGAAAAACTACATGTTTTACTTTAAAGGGGACCCAACACGGGACTTTGGGTGAGAATTGGGGCCGACCAGGTCAATGGAAGCTGTCATGCAGCTGTACTTCAGACCTCAAAACGCCAAGTCTCAGAAATGTCACACAGATGTAAAATTAACCACGAATGCCATGTGTCAGCGACATTTTTTGCGAATGACATGAAACAACCGGAATTTTTTTAAGACAATTGTGCGCAAGTGGGATTTGAACATTTAAATCTCCACATGTACAAAGTCACGAAGAGGGAACTGATTCCACATTGTCCGCACACAAGTTGGGCAAGTGTACCACTACATCAGCAACAGCAATTAATACTGGCCAGCCACATCGTTTTATTCGGCCCGTGAAAATCAATCATGTCAAGTACCATAATGCTTGCTAAAGTTGTACTCTGGACTCGTTGACTCAAATACTGGAAATACTCGGGCTCTCTTTTCTCTTTATAACAGAAATTTTCAACCCCCTGTCTCTCTCTAGCCACACTTTTATTCCTCTCACATTTGCAAGTCTCTCCTTCTATTCTTTCCTGAAAAAGTCAAGAAAATCCACCAGCATCTTGGCTCCTCTGTATCCCTCCCCTAACCTTCCTAATCCCTCTCATCTCTTATCCTCTTTTGATCTCCCTCATCCCTCTGCAATCGCGAAGCTCATAACTAAATCCAAGAATGTTTCCTGTCAATTCGGTCCCCTCCCGGCACTTCAGGTCAAATCCTGCTTGCCATCTCTCCTTCCATTCATTTCAGCAATTATTCACGGCTCGCTGTCTTCAGGAATTGTCCCTGTCCCCCTCAACACCAATTCTTAAAAAGCCTGGATCTGATCCCAATGACTTCAAGAACCTTCGCCCCATTTCTCACCTTCCTTTTATTTCCAAAATCCTAGAAAACGTTGTGTATTCTCAGCTACGCTCTCGCCTCTCCCAGAATGATCTCTACGAAGCATTCCAATCTGGTTTCCGCCCCCACCACAGTACAGAATCAGCTCTCTTAAAAGTCACGAATGATCTTCTTTTGGCAGCTGACGCCGGTTTGCTCTCCATCCTCATCCTTCTTGGCCTCACTGCAGCTCTTGACACCATTTCTCATCCCATCCTCCCTGACAGACTTTCCTCCCTGAGGGATCACCGACACGCCCCTTCGCTGGTTCCACTCTTATCTCCCTGACCGCTCTCAGTTCATCCAAATTAACTCATTCACTTCACAGTCCTCTCCTGTATCTTCTGGTGTGCCCCAAGGCTCTTTCCTGGGACTGCTCCTCTTTATCACCGACCTTCTTCCCCTTGGCAATATTCTCCGCAAATTTGGGATACAATTTCATTGCTTTGCGGATGACACCCAGCTCTATCTCTCCAGCAAACCCGAAGCCTCTCTTCCACCTTCTTCTCTTTCACTCTGCCTCTCTAAAATAAAATCCTGGTTTATCAATAATTTCCTCAAACTTAACAGCGATAATACTGAAATTCTCCTCGTTGGTACCAAATCCACCTTGAGCAAAGCTAACAGTATACATTCTTTATACATTTAAAGCTATCCATACCTGCCCCCATACCTATCCGACTTTCTTCAAATTTCTTTTCCCTCTCGTTCCCTCAGATCCTCTTCCTCCCTCCGGCTCTGTGTGGCCCCCTCCCCGCCCGTCTTAGCACGGTGGATGACAGAGCTTCAGCTGCTCTGCCCCCAAACTTTGGAACTCACTTCCTCCCAACATTTGCAACATCGATTCTCTTCCCACCTTCATGTCCCATCTCAAAACTCACCTATTTAAAATTGCATTTTCGGTGACGCTCTCTCTCTCTTGTTTCTATTTATAATTGTATTTAATTTATTGCATTGTATTTGTGATTATATTTTATTTATTATAGTGCCTATGCTTGTTTGTGACTGTAAAGTGTGTCCTTGAGAGCTTTGAAAGGTGCTTAAAATGTAATGTATTATTATTATTATTATTAAAATAACTTTCTTCATGATAAATATCTTTTTCTGTTACTTATGATTGGTAAAAATTCAGCCAAACTATCGGAATAAAAGTCAACTTTCCGTGTACATACGCAAGGACACTGATAGCTGGGCTGCACACAGCTCATTAGCTTGCATGCTTGCTTTCTGCTGCCTCTCACAGTGTATATTGATGCTAACGTTAGCATAGGGTTTGTAATAGTGCCACTGACTTTCGACTGTTTCATCGATGCTATTGTTTCATTGCAAATTAGAATCTGTCAAATTTGAACCTGTTCTCTCCACAAAGGCGAATCAACTGTATTTTTGTTACTTGTCCGCTTATTCAAAAGGGGGCGATTCCCTGTTTCGACATCCAATCAAAATGGCGCTTTCCGCAAACCGGCGTCAGTATTATCCAATCAAAATGGCGCTTTTCGCCAACACAAGCCGAAACAGGAAATGAACAGCGAAAAAGTGAGAATACATATTTAGTCTTATCTCGTAATTTTGGTCAGAAAAAGTCAGAAATCCGCAGATCGGCGAAAAATTCTCATCCCGGTAGTATTCAATTTCCACTGCTCATGAGCACTCACGTGACCTTGCTATTGTTGCTCTCAATAGAAGAAAAAAAAAAGTGAAGCACCCGGCTTTGTCACACGTCACCAAATTGATATCGTAAAAGATCATCATGTCTTTGGAGGAAGAGTGTGATTCAACACTTAAATTATTTGAATTCCAGGACAACTTTTACCAGGGAGGGATTTCGATGCTGGTTTTTGAACAAGACCTCGTGCTCTGATAACTTCGACCTCCAGCTGGCCTTTTTTTTCCATCATACCTATCTGGATATCACCTGGAAAAAAACAAAAACAAATAGTTAAATAGTTAAAAATAGTAAAAAGTAAGACTACGACTGGCTTTAAATGTAATATGAAGGAATCATGTTTTGTTGGGGGCAGTGGATTTCAATCATGAGCATGAAATAATGTGTACGAAATGCACTCGGAAAAGTCTCCTGAAAACCAGTGCTGAAATAAAACCAAAAGTATACTAGAATAACCAATGGCAACTATTCTCAATTGGTGCGGTTGAAAGCAAACAATGCAACTAAACAAGGTGAGCATGTGCACAATCTCACCGATTGCAGGTGTCGCAAGTGTTTGCCTTCCCACCAACTGAGCCGGACCAAGGCCATCCAGAAAGTCGCTGAAGTGACTGCTTGCTCCCAGATTGACCCCGGAGAAGATACTAAGAAAAGCAATTCAACAACAAACAGAGAACATTTATTTTTTTTAGCCAAGGCACACGCATTTGGTATTGTCCAACTTTGTTTTTTGAAACGTCTGCATCCTGAAAGCTCATTTTCTGAATTGAAAAGAATCACATTGCCAATAGGGGTTACGAAACATGACAATCATTGTTCATCCATCCATGCACCCATACATTTTCTGATCCGCTTATCCTCACAATTGTCACAAGGCGCACTGCAGCCTATGCCAGCGATTTAGGGTAATTGATAGCGTACATCTTTAACTTGTTGACAGCCAATCGCACGGCACATATGGACAAACAGTCAAAACAGTGTTTGTATTTCCACGTGTGACACGTCCAATGTCATTTTTCAATTTGTTCCTCAGCATTGCGCAATAGGGAGACAGTAGTGCCCTACTAATTCTAAGAAAGACATGTCCAGTCTGGCCCGCAGCCTCCGTCATTGGATCAATAACGCCTGGCCCACATGTAGAATTAATACACTTGGCAGAGGTCTGACCAGTGCTTTATCGGCACACCCTCCCCACCTGTGACGGGCTTGTGAGGCACTGACGTCATCACAGTCAGATTTACAAACATATGAACTCAACAGAGTAGCTTATTCACCATTTGATTGGCAACAGTTAACGTGTTTTGTTTAAAATGTCATGTCAGCATTCTTTATATACTGTATACAAACTGTAGCAGAGAGAAAAAAAAATATTATCATGTTACCTTTACTTATAAATGAAATCCAAGTCTCTCTGTCTCAATGGAGATCACTGCCAGTGTAGAAAGTCGTCCTTGATCAGTCCTGTTCCGACTATGTTTTTTTAAGTCTTTTGAGAATGACCGCTCCACTGATGCTCTAGCAACTTTGTCGCTTCAGGAATAGTTTCAATGAGACCCTTCTTGGCCAAAAAGCTTCAGAAGCTGTCCAGGAGATTTACATTCATCCCTCACCGTTTGTGAGCTATACAGTCCGGTGTTGGTCACCCTTTAATTATTATCTCCTGCTTCGATTGAAAGTCCTGTTTAGAAAATTCTTTCAATTTATATACAATACAATATACAATCCTCCATTCTGAAAATAAGGCCAAGCAACACGAAAAAATTACTGGACGCAAGAAGAATCTGTAATCACCAGCGCCCCCTGTAATGAGGCAGGAGAACTGTGTGCGTCACCTATGCACATAGTTTTGATAAAAATAAAATAAAATCAACACTGTACAACAGTGTTTATAATGTACAGTGACTGTACATTATATACATCATACACTAAAAGCTTTTGAACACTTTAATAGCAATATGCAGCGGGACAGCAATGCGGTCTCACTGCAGAGCAAGCCAGCAATGTTAGCATAGTGATTGCACGATCCATGGTGAGGCTCAGCCGGTTGGTGTCTCTACTTTGTATTTGAACGCTAAATGTGAAAATTCAGCGATTTTGAAAAAAAAAAAAATCCAAAAATGGTGAAGTTAAATGGAAAAGAATGTTAAAGTACAAGTCACTAAATAAATATAAGCGTTTAATTTATTTTGTCATATTTCCATGATGGCAGGTGAGGCTGTGCCTCACCTGCCTCCCCTGACTGCACGTCACTGCTCCCCACCCCTGCATGACAAAACAAAACCCAAACAAAGCATTTCAATTCCTGAATAAATGTGTGAATGGCATTGTGAATAAATTTGTGAATGGCAGTAAATCAGTTAAGGACTTCCATGTGAAGCGACGTAACCGAATCATGCTGATGTATGACAAGATTGGATTGGCTTTGCCACAGGTAATGAACTTTTAAACATCCAATCAACATTTATAGTGACTATGTCATATTTGAAATGAGCCCTGCACTTGTTATGAGCATTACTTGTTAATTACTCTGTTATTGTGTTCAAAAAAATGCTGAAAATATTAAACTAACATGGCAGGCTGAATGAACACTCCAAATTGTACCATGAGTGTGAGTGCGAATGGTTGTTTGTCCCTGCAATTGGCTGGCAACCAATTCAGGGTGATCCCGCCTAGTGGCCGAAGACGGCTGGGATAGGCTCCAGCACCCCCGCAACCCTAATGAGAATTAAGCAGTCTGGAAAATGGATGGATGGGATGGATGGAGTACACTTCTGTTCAAATGTTACAAAAAGTTAGTGTGAAAAAAGTTTCAATTACATCAATTCAATTTTAATAGACATGTTTCAGATGAAGCAAAAGGCATGCTTAGAGGACAACCGACGTCTCCGGACAAGTTGTGTCCATAATTTGTAAAATGGCTTCAAATGACTTCTACTGAGCGTATTTTACAAAGATTCCACCGCATATAGCTATATTTTACGTTTTAAGACACGCACTGAATATTCCGGAAGTCTTGTTTATGAGTCTGTACGTGACGTCACTGAAGGAACACCCCTGACCGAAAAAAAGACACATTGTAGCAGTCCTTCCATCACGTCAATGTATTTTGCTGTACAGTGGTACCTCGGTTTTCGAACGACTCATGGTTTGAACAAATCGGAGTCCGAACAAAAAAAATTCGAGAAATTCTTGCTTTGTAGTTCGAACAACAATCGGAGTTCGAACGCCGGTACGACGCGTGAGTGCGTACGCGAGGGTGGGATTCTGAGCGGCGTACGGGTGTACGAAGAGTTTTAGCCCGTAATCATGCCTCCAAAGAAACTAAGTGCTGCTACAAGTTAAAAAAGAAAAGTAGTGCGTACAACTATTGCATTTAAGAAAGGAATAATAGCAAAACATGAAGGAGGTGTGCGAGTGTCTGATCTGGCGAGGGAATACAGCATGGCGAAATCTACGATCAGTACGATATTAAAGAATAAGGAGGCTGTGAAATCTAGTGATGTGGCTATGGGGGTGAGAGCAAGTGTCATTGGATAGATATTTGAAGAGAAAAGAACATCCTGTAGCCGAGTCATTCGTAGCAAAGAGATTTGAACGTGTGGGAAGCCCACAGACAGAAGAGCTCCCCAAAGTTTTTTTGGTAGGGGACTCTCCTTCCAAACAATAAATTTCCTTCCTCCGTCCACCTGCGCCTTCTGCCGACCACCACAAAGGTAAAAAATCCTATTCATAATTCTCTTCTTTACGAACGTACGATTAGCCTGGGTTACATTTATGTTTATGTTATTTGTGTCTTTGCCATTTTGCTTCACATTTTCTGAGATATACATTGCTTTTTATGTGTTGGTCAGCATTTTAATGTGCAATTTCATGCATCAAATAATGTATAAAATACTGTACTAAAAAGGTAAACATTCAGGGTGTTGGAACGGATTAAAACGATTTACATTATTTGTAATGGGAAAAATGGTTTCGGTGTTCGAACAAATTGGTTTTCGAACAGGGTTCTGGAACGGATTATGGTCGAGAACTGAGGTACCACTGTACTTGTTTGGTCTGAAAACCTCGTGTTGCACCAAAAAGCCGCCAGAAGAGGGCGACCAAGCTCCATGGAAGGAATTTATCAGCCTGTGGAAACGGGCTGATAAATTCCTCACAGGAGCTTGGACGCCATTTTCTGCTTCTTTTTGGGTGATACATTTCCCCCCAATGTTGCCTCAAAATGGCACGGAATAAATTCTTTAATCGATTGCAAACATGTATGCTTTCCTCTTCAGAACTATTTGAATCATATTCATAACTGGATGTGTAACAAGAAAGCATATTATCCGAATCTGAAGCCATTGTTTTGATTCTCCAGCAATGCAAGACGTCTTGGCGTGACGTCACAAACTGGGGGCGGGACTTTCTGAAAATGCCCAATTTGCAGCTCAATTTTTTGTAGATTTTAGACACTTTAAGTCATTTTTATTGCCGTTTTGCATTTGAATAAAAATATCATACTGCGTGTTTCGGGTATTTTAGATGCTATCAAATATTTTTCTGATGTCAGTTAGGAAACAAAAAAGTGATGTCGGTTGTCCTTTAAGATAGCTAAAATTAAAATAAAAGAGCAAATGCGAACCACAGAATGGCTTGCTGAAATGTATTTACATTAATTGTTGTTATATGTAAAGAATATCCACCAAGGTTGCCCCCCCCCTACATTTTTAACACACCAAATCTGGACTACTTTGCAAATAAGTTTGGACATAATCACAGTTGTGTACAGCATTAAAAACGTGACCTAAAATATTGAAATGTGTACTGTATTTAGCATCTCAAGTCATGCAAGGTTTGCCACCTGCAAAGCTTGTATTTAATTATAAAGCATTGCACACATACAAAATGCCTCCATCTTCATGACTGTGACAGCTTTTGTTCGTTGAAGGACTTGTAGTGTGACATCTCAAACGGTCCAAGACAACAATATTTTTCTGGTTGTCTGACAAGGCGACCGTCAACGTCAAAAAAGCCGTGTCCTTTGAGAAGGCCTGTAACTGGCGGGACTCGCCAGTTACAGGTGTTCATGTGTTTACTACATTATGCAAGAAAATTTTATTCGCTTTCATTTGGTACCACTTTCAATGCTATAGCATCAACCTCTGGAAAGCTACAATGAAAATAAGGACATAATATCCCAAATTTTGCAGCATTTTTTGAAAAATGTCAACAATAAAATGACATGACTTGAAGCAGGCATAGCCAAGGTCCAAGATTGTCTGACATTTCCTGTCCCATATAAATCTGCTTCAATTCCAAGCCGCGACAGTTCCACATCCGCATCGGCGCTCTGCGCTGACGCTCCTTTCTTCTTATCGCAGGCTCCTAACGCCATGCATCCATCTCGCCGCAGACTGTCCAACAGCACAGCCCTTTCCGCTGAATAAAGCGGGGCTGTGACGATGCTGCCCATGACAGGCGCAAAAAAAGCACCCTTTGGTGTCCAGCGAAGCCAGTGGAATGGCACCAACATTCCTCCCACTCAAAAACAGTACTGGCATATTCATGCTGCCGAAAAGGCGCTACCGCTCGGCACAGTCTCCTCCTTGATGAATGTCGTGGCCAAAAATGCTGAAAAACAGTCCGTATCCATTCCACACGACGCACAACAGCAATAGGTGACAAAAGAAAACCCCAAAAAAGACAAAAACAACAACAAAAAGCAAGGCTCATCAGAGCACTTGCTGAGGCTGCCTACTCGGGCGCCATCTTGGACTCCTTATTAATGGTGTCGTTTTAATGTCCTTTTGTTTTCACGGTGTTCCAAGTATGTATTCCACAATAAACGTTGTGAGATCAGGATGAAGCGTCATCCTTGACGGGGTAGACACAAGGCCATTAACCTCACAAATGAAGTCCTTTGAGCTTCGTTTTTGCATGTTGTGTTCTCGTGTATCTCCAGCAGGTGGCAGGAATGGGCCTCTCCTTGGATCAAACACCTGCTTGCTCATGTCGGCAAGCCGCGACGACTGAAGAAGTTCTGGCTTCATGACTGTCGAGAAAAATTGCCTTGCCCAAAGCTCTGTTACAAAAATTCTTCGAGAAGTTCCAAGCTTTCATGTGTTATAATTCTGCCTACTTTTTTGTAGTTAATGTTGGTCATGGACTTGATGTGAGTGTGTCTTTGATTTTTAGTTTTTAGTTCATATACCTGTCAACCTTGGCTAATAGATGCCCGTCCGTATACAGACGCTCCCCACCATACGAACGCGATACGTTCCGAGCTGTTGTTCATGAGGTGAATTTGTTTGTAAGTTGCTTCAGTGATATATTTTGGATGGAATGGATGTTTAAGTCAAACACTAAACAGGGAAGTATAAAACACAGACGCTCTAACAGTCGTCAAATAAATGTACACTTACTGTAGTACGACAACATATATCATTGGGTCTTCAGTAAGCCATTACCGAAGCTTATGGCATGTAATTACTGAATTAAGTGCCAGCAGCCGTTACTTTTTGTTATGCATCACCTTCTCCTCAGACTGTCAAGCGGGAAGAGGGCCCACATACGCCACGCAGCCATTTGCAAGCGAGCTCGGCGGATGGCCCCGAACTCGTTGGCAACAATTCAGCATAGCCGTGCGCTGATTGGTCAGCCGTGGTGTCCGTCGCGTCAACATCCCGCCCTTGAAATCTCCAATGTATCTGCGCGCGCGCACGTGCGTGAAGCACAGTGGAGACCCCCGTGCAATACAAAATGTAAGTTACAGCATCTCCGGCCGAACATTTTCCACATACCCGCAAAAATGTTCCTATGTACCGTTCTTTGTAAAACGAATGCTCGTAAGTCGGGGAGTGTCTGTAAATGTAAAATTATAAAAGTTGTAGTAGTACATTATTTGAAATGATTTAAAAAACCCTAACAGAAGTGGACATGCATAAAGCTTATTGCGCATGATTTTAATAATACGACCGCACGCAGCTTTTTTCTGTTAGAAATATTGTTCATTCTTTCTTAATTCCGGAAACAATATTCTGATTTTCTCTATCTGTTACTAACCATGTCTGGAAATGTAGCTCATATAATGGTAAGGATGCTCTGATTGTGATAAAAATATTTGAAGAGTGACGTACTTCCCCTCAGAGTTATAGCTGTTCATGCTGCCATTGTTGGACTCTCGACTGGGCTGGCGGCTCATGTTCCTTGTCAGCTCCACTGCCATACCGGTCTCGGTGCTCCTCTGGATGGGTGCTCCTTTCTCCTTCTTTGTCTTTGCCTCTGGGAGGGGAGGAAAAAAGCAAGAGAGGATATATATATATATATACATACACACACATACACACATACACACACACATATATATATACACTTTCAAGCAGCTCTTTCCTTTTCTTTTCTACTTATTCATTTATTTACTTTTCCGTTTTTGCTTTGTTTACTTTCGTTCCCTAAACCTACGGGGAGGAGATGGGCATCTTCACTTTTGCTCATCGCTGTTATTTTTTACTTTTTCACCGCTCCTTTTAACGGGGAAACCACTCGCACTCTGAATCCCATTGTGTACAGTCGAGACCAGCTACTAGCATGGCGAGCTAATAGCGGACTAGAGGCCGCCGCACCGGACATCCCCGACGAACTGAAGAGGAGGAAACGAGGATGTCGGGCCGGGAAAGATCGCCGCTAAAGAACGAGAAAATACCGACACGTTCCCCCGTCCGTCATCATGGGGAATGTGAGATCTCTCCCGACAGTGACGTGCAGTCAGGGGAGGAAGGTTAGGCACAGCCTCACCTGCCGTCATGGAAATATCAAATGACAAAATAAATTAAACAGTTATACGTATTTATTTAGTGATTTGTACTTTGTACGTTCTTTTCCATTTAACTTCACCATTTTTTTTTTCAAAATCGCTGAATTTTCACATTTACTGTTCAAATACTGAGTGGAGACGAGCGGTGAGGCAGCAGCCGGCTGAGCCTCACCATGTATTGCGCAATGACTATGCTAACTGTGCTGCCCTGCTCTGCAATAAGACCGCATTGTTGTCCCTCTGCATATCGTGATTAAAGTGTTCAAACACTTTTAGTGTTACCATTAGTATATGAACTAAATTTCTACACTTTAGCTGGTGTATATAATGTACAGTCACTGGACATTCTAAACACTGTACAACAGTGTTTATTTTCTTTTCATCAAAACTGTGTGCATAGGTGAGGCAACAGTTCTCCTGCCGCATGACAGGGGGCGCTGGTGATTAGAGATTCGTGCGCCTCCTCGGCTGCAGAATAATAGAATGAGTGAGAGCAAGCTACAGGAAACAGCAAGTGAAGTGCAACCATCCAGGCATTTTTTGGTGTTGCTTGGCCTTATTATCAGAATGGAGGATTACATATCTAAATTGAAAGAAATAGACAGTCTTAAAACTGAAGAAAGATAAGGAAGGCTTCTACAAAGAAGGTGTAGTTGCCTTTCTTCAGAAGAAGCAGCGCATGGACTTCATTTACAAGTAAAGGTAACACGATAATAACATTCTATTTTTAATTCTTTTTTTCTATGCTACAGTTTATCTAAAGAATGCTGACATGACATTTTAAACAAAACACGTTAACTGATGAAACTATTCCTGAAGTGACAATGTTGCTCCAGCTCGTGCTCACTGTTCCCAGCTACTACAGCATCAGTGGTGCGGTCATTCTCAGCACAAAAGACTGAAAACATACAGTCGGAACAGGACTGATCAAGGACGGCTTTCTCCACTGGCAGTGATCGCCATTGATACAGAGAGACTTGGACTTCATTTATAAGTAAAGGTAACATGATAATAACATTTTTTTTTCTATGCTACAGTTTGTACAGTATATAAAGAATGCTGACATGACATTTTAAACAAAACACGCTAACTGTTTCCAATCAAATGGTGAATAAGCTACTCTGTAGAGGTCAAATGTTTATAAATCTGACTGTGATGACGTCAGTGCCTCACCAGCCATCAACCTCACCGCACGTCACTGGCTAACGCAGCACCAGAGGGAGTACCGGGAAGCCAGCTTGCTACTCGTTGCGGAGACGTGGATATCCGCAATCACTCCGGACACTCACGCTGAGTTGGAGGGCTTCCAACTCGTACAAGCGGACAGAAATGCAGGCAGCGGCAAGCAGAAAGGAGGGGGGATTGCTGTGTTTGTGAATGACAAATGGAGCAACACTAGGCACATCACGGTCAAGGAAAAACTCTGCACTCGCGACATCAAGATGCTAGCCGTTAGCCTCCGGCCGCATTACCTGCTGTGGGAATTCTCACACGTCATAGCCGTGACGACGTACATTCCCCCTACGGCAATTGGCAGCACTGCCTCCGATGCCCTCATGAATGTTGTAAACAAGCTGCAAACCCAGTCCCCCAACGCCTTGTTCATCATCTCAGGGGACTTCAATCACGTTTCCCTGAAATCCTCCCTCCCAACATTCACACAGTATGTAACTTGTGCCACCAGAGACAATAACATATTGGACTTATTCTATTCAAATGCCAAGGATGCATACAAACCCTCCACCCTACCCCCTTTCGGAAGAGCAGACCATAATATGGTTTATCTCCAGCCTGTGTACAAACCCCTTGTCCAGAGGCAACCAGCTGTGACCCGCAGGGTCAGAAGATGGTCCACAGAAGCTGAATAAGCTCTGCGGGACTGTTTTGATTCAACCAGGTGGGAGCTCTTCACTGAGATTCATGGGGAGGACATTCATTCACACACCGATACCATCACAAACTCCATAAACTTTTGTGAACAAAACACCGTACCCACCAGGACTGTGCGGTGTTTTTCCAACAACAAACCATGGATTAATCCCGACATAAAAGTCCTTCTGAAGGAAAAGAAAAGGGCTTTTGTGTCGGGCAACAGAGAGGAACAGAAGGCCGTGCAGATCCAACTGAGGAGGAAGATCAGAGAGGGGAAGAAGGCCTACAGGATGAAAATCGAGGAGCAGCTGCAAGCCAGCAATGTCGTTGGTGTCTGGAAGGGCCTGAAAAACCTCTAAGGCCACAAAAGCCCAGTGACATTGAACGAAAAAGACAAGGACTGGGCAGATGAACTCAACCGCTTTTTCAATCAGCTTCATGCCAAAAAGAGTATGACAGATGCAGTGTTTGCTATAAGAATGCTGATAGAGAAGTACAGAGAAGGTCAGAAGGAATTGCATTGTGTCTTTGTAGATCTGGAGAAAGCGTACGACAGGGTGCCCAGAGAAGAGCTGTGGCATTGCATGAGGAAGTCTGGAGTGACAGAAAAGTATGTCAGAGCGGTGCAAGACATGTATCATGACTGTAAGACAGTTGTGAGGTGTGCTGTCGGTGAGACTGAGGAATTCAAGGTGGAGGTGGGACTCAACATTAGCTATTTATTTCATTTAATTTTGATCCCACCACCAAGAAGTGCATATCATTTTTGGTGGTGTCACATTATCCTAGACATACATGAGAAATTATTGAACTGTCATGAACAATTTTGCAGGTCATCAGTTTTGAGTTAACAATTGACAGGGCAACTCACCAGGACCACTTATCTGCGAAGTACTACGACTGCGGCGGTTTCCAACAATGGCCACCACTCTTGCACTGAGGCTTGAGCGTCTCTTCTTGTTGCCTCCACCCACTGTTCCAAGTGCTGTGTCTGACTGGCTGCCATCGGTGCGCTTCTGCGTGTAGATCTCCCCACTGACACTGGAGCTCTTCAGCATGTTGCGTCCCGCCGATGCTCGCATCTGCCGACTGAAGAAAAAAAAGAAATTGCAATCAGATGATCAGATACGGAGAACAAATATACTACTATTAAGCAGATTCTTTACTTACAGACAGTGTAGGTGTTCAAATAGCTGACATGTTTCGGCGACTACTTCCGCCTTCGTCAGAGGACGACGAAGGCGGAAGTAGTCGCCGAAACATGTCAGCTATTTGAACACCTACACGGTCTGTAAGTAAAGAATCTGCTCGTCTCACCCCCCATGCGTGGTGTCTGTCCCCCATTTTAGCTCGGGTCCTCTACCAGAGGCCAGGAAGCTTGAGGGTTCTGCGCAGTAACCGTGCTGTTCCCAGCACTGCGCTTTTCTGGACCGAGACAGGATGAACTTAGTACAACAAATATACTAGTCGAGAATATGTATGCCAAAGACCGTGTTTTTCTATAAAAGTGAATTTAAATGCGTTGGGCTACTGTCATACGGTTTATCCTTGTCAAACACACAACTGCTACTCACCTGAGTGAGGGAGTGACAGCAAGACGTGTGTGTGTGTGTGTGTGTGTGTGTGTGTGTGTGTGTGTGTGTGTGTGTGTGTGTGTGTGTGTGTGTGTGTGTGTGTGTGTGTGTGTGTGTGTGTGTGTGTGTGTGTGTGCATGTGTGTGTGCGTGTGTGTGTGTGTGTCGTGTGTGTGTGTGTGTGTGTGTGTGTGTGTGTGTGTGTGTGTGTGTGTGTGTGTGTGTGTGTGTGTGTGTGTGTGTGCATGTGTGTGTGTGTGTGTGTGTGTGTGTGTGTGTGTGTGTGTGTGTGTGTGTGTGTGTGTGTGTGTGTGTGTGTGTGTGTGTGTGTGTGTGTGTGTGTGTGTGTGTGTGTGTGCCTGCGAGTGTGTGCATATGTGTGTGCATGAGAGAGAAAAACAGATATAGATAGCGATCGGGATGAATAGATGGATGGATGGATGGATGGATGGATGGATGGATGGATGGATGGATGGGTAGGTCGGCAGGTAGGTAGAGAGATAGTAACAAAGTGATCCGCACGGAATTCATCTTCTCGTGATTTAAAATAAAGTAGTACTTAATTTTTAAATTTTGGATAAATAATCTAAATCGGAACTTTGAACAGAACACAACACAAATACCCAGAATTCCGTTGGAAAGCAGGTTAGGTACTCTGTTTGACCTGCTTTCCACTGGCAGATGGTCAGGGAATTCTTTTCATCTATATGATATGATATGTTTATTTTTACCTGGATTCCTCAGTTTCTCCAGCTACAGTGTGTCTCCTGCGTTTCAATTCCTCTGAGAAACGTCTCTTTCCTGCTGCCCTCTTCCTCTCCTCTTCCCTATTCAACCCCCATGAGATCCTCCTGTCTTTTTTATCTTCTTCTAATGACTTAGACCTGAGTGAAGTTTGTTTTCACCCCGACAGTAATTGAGTTATATATGTGTATGCGGCAGAATCATGCAGCAGTTGCCATGCAAAAAAGAAAAGACACAAATCCATTAGCATGCAAATTACAAATGATACAACCAAGCACATGCTAATTTGAACAAAAAGTATTGACACTAACTCTCAAACGTGATAACAGTGGTACCTAAAGTTACAAACCTCCGTGACCTCGTTTGTAACTTGAAATGTTGAAAAATCCAGGTCACATTTCCATGTATTATATTGAAAATGCAAATAATCTGTTCCAGCCCCAACCATCAATCTATCCAATCATTGTCTCTATTTCAATACCATACACCCTGGTTTATATAGCACTTTCACAACACCTGTAGCTGCAACAAAGCGCTGAACAAAATTAACACTTATCCAGGGTCAGGTCGTAGAGGCAACAGCCTGAGTAGGAAAGCCCAAACTTCCGTCTCTCGAGCCACTTCTTCCAGCGTTTACCAGAAAGGCACTCCCAGTGCACCCGGGAAATACAGCCTCTTCGACATGTCTTGGGTCATGCCCGAGGCTTCGAGGATCCAGAAGGCATCCTAGTCAGACCACTGATTAGGATGTTCAACCCACCTCACCTGGCTCCTACCGACCTGAGGGAGAAGCGGCTTGACTCTGAGCACCAACCGGCGCTTCTCACTCGAAGAAAAAGCCCAGACACCTTGTGGGGAAATCCCATTTTGACCGCTTGTATCTAAGATTTATTTTTTTAGGTCACAACCCACACTTTCTGAAAATAAGTTTGGGTTGGAACATAGATTGACCAGTAAATCAAGTTTAATTTAAAACAGATTCTTATCTTACAGACAGTGTATGTCAGAATCAGTTTTAAATTAGATATCAAGTAGACAGGATGAACTTAATACAAACAGTAAATCAAGTGTTTCACTATCAGTTCCTTCTTCACCATGACAGACCAAAAAAGCCCACATCACAGCTGACACTGCACCGAATCCTGCAGTCCCTCATAAACAAGACCCTATATCAATCACTCAAACTCATTCACTTCAGGCAAGATTTTATCTCCAACACTTTTTTTCCTGAGGATCCTCATTTCAGATTTTGAGATGCTGATTTGAAGTTGAGTAACAGACGCTGCGGCTGCACACAAAAAAAGCTTTGTCTCCATCAGTGGTCAAGCAGCAAACATTGACTTTTCTGATGTTTTTGGAGGGTGTTTACAGACAACAGTGACCTTCAAGTCATTCTCACGTGGAAAAAAACAGCAACATCATGATGATATCAATGACTGAAGAGTGAATCCTACCAAAAAATAGCACAAGACACACTGCACTAATCAATCTGCTCATCAAAATCGGTTGGCATACAGAAACACACATAATAACAAAGGCAGCTTTTCGACTAAAAAAAATGCTTGCTGAATTTGAAAAGTTCGCATAATGGATTGTTTGTAACTTGAGGTTCCACTGTTCTGTAGTCGAACATTATTACTGATTTGAAAAATGTCATCAATACAAAACTTAACAAAGGTACTGACCTTAGGCGTCCCCCCGGACGCTCTGACTGGATAGACATGTAGCTAGTGCTACTGAGGCGAGAGGCACTGCTGGCACGGGAGAGAGCCGACATATCGCTCATATCACTGTCTGACGACCTTGCAGACATGTTGTCGCTGCTACGTCGCTGCTCTGCAAACATCTAAGAAAATGAACCGTAGATGTATAATTTAAAGGTGATTCTCGAGCCTCAACACAAGCTTGGGTGACCCTGGCTCATTATATAAGTAGCTGTTTTTCTTTAATATTTAAAAGTAAAAGTAAAATAAGAACAAAGTAAAAGTGAAATAAGTAACAGTAAAATACGTCTGTGTAAGCTCTCAGTCGTGCAGGAGTGGTCCATCGATGAAAAGGTTCCTTCAGCCGTCATCTGTACTTTTTTAAGGAGAGGAGTAGCAGTACCTTACATTGCAGGAGTTTCAGAAAAACTACAAAGAGTACTTTGGCAACACAAACCGATATTATTTCAAACCGATAAACACTTTAAGGCAAAAATTAGTGCATCCAAAAGATAGGATGCCAAATGAAAAACAAAGTCATGTAGTTTATTCAATAGATTGTAAGAATGAAAATTGTAAAGAGCAAAACATTGGAGAGACTAAACAAATTCCCCAAAAAAAGACTTTATCAATATCGCAGGGATAATACTAGTGGGCCTCAATCGGCAGTACATATGCACGTAAAAGCTAGCAACCACTCATTTGATGGCAATGAGGTTAAAATCTTAGCAAAAGAGCATAGAAGGTTTGAAAGGGGAGTAAAAGAAGCAATTTTCATAAAAAAAAGCTAAATCCTTCATTAAACCGATATGGTGGGGTGAGGTTCAATTTAGATTGTTTGTCCGATAGCCTGCTCAGGCAACATAGGTTAGGCAACATTAGTAACACTGATGAGGTGATACCGGAGGGAGTGGGGCAATCAGGCCAGTCGTTAGTCAGGAATGTAGGAACAATCGGTGGGGCTGCAGGGAGTGGTCCTCTGCTCCCCCCCAACCTGAGAGTAGGGACCTATCATAGCAGTGTCTGGCGCCGCCATGTCTGGACATTGGGGATATATATATAGGGCCGATACTACCAGTAAGACTTTAGTTCGCTGAAGAAGCATCTTGAATAAGAAGCGAAACGTCCGACACCTTCAAAGAAGTACAGATGACGGCTGAAGAAACCTTTTCATCGATAACAGTAAAATACTTGTTAATGATAAAATAAAACAATACAATCTGCATTACCCGACATGCTGAGTTGAATTATGTCTAGATAGATTTTAAAACATGATTAAATTTGATTCTATTCTGTTTTACAAATTGGACATTAATTGGATTTTCTAACGAAGACGAGCAAACGGCAAGATTACCTCCCGTTTATTCTTGAGGTCCGACTCAGGGTTGTGGGAAGCTGAAGGCCGGTAAGAATGTACTTTCATATGCAGCTGTCGGGCTCGCTCTTCAACTGATAGGGCTAACATAAAATCAAGAACGAGAACTTTAGTGAGTCAAGTAAAATATTAAGGTCTGCTTCTTGACCCAATTACATGTGATACATACATACATGAATATGACATACGTATTTTGAATGACAAAGAAATGTATTAATATCGCACTGTTTGTTCACCCTCCCTAAACATCATGCAGTAGTTTACACCAAAGGACAGCACATAGCTGGAATTAGGGAGGTGTTGCAGGTGTTCTCCCCACCAATTCATAATATTATGAGCCAGCAGCACCCAATCTCCATTATGTGTTGATGGTTCACTGCTACCCAGACTACCCTCTTGTCCACTGTGGTGAGGCCCAAAATACACGTACCGAACCAGGGGGTAATATTTACGTCCACACCTGCTTGACACCTCTCAGTGTGAGCAGCTACAGAGGGAGAATCTAACCCCTCTCGAGAGCACTGGTACCAGATCTGAAGCCATGTGTCGACACGAACCTTCTGAGATATAATCAGAACTGCTCAACTTTGCACAGCAAATTAGGCTCTTTCCCTTCTAGAGAGGCGACATTCCATATACCTAGAGGCAGATTTCATTGCTATATCGATCAGACCGAGCAATGTGACTTTGGCTGCCGCCCAGCTCGTATCGCACCCGGCTCCTATGGCCCCTCTCACAGGTGGTGATTCCATGAGAAGTTGACCTTTAGGGCTGAGCCAGGCCGACCTCCCCCCCATGGGTGCATGACCAACAACCAAAGATTTGCCTTCAAGGCTCACCTACGGACATGGCTCCAGAGAGGGCCCCTGCTGACCCATGTACAGGCAAGGCAACTATTTCAAGATAGTTATTCACCATAAGGATCTTGTGAGCTGTGTTTTATCCGATCCCTCAACTAGGATCTGTTTGACATGGGTGACACTACTAGGGGCAAAAAGCAAGAAAGAACTTGGATTCTTGGATCAGAGAAAAATGCAATCAACTCTGCATTATTATTATTATTGGTTGTTGTCGTTGTAGCAGTACAACAAAGTTTGACCTGATTGAATATAAATACCTCCTGATTCAAGCATACAGAGTATTGAATGAAGTTGCATCCACATATCATACCTTGTTCTATGCTGCTGCTTTTGGCCGGGAGCTGTGGAAGCTGCCGGCCCCTGCGACTGGATGACGGAGTCCCCATTGCGGAAGAAGGGCTACCATGAAGGTGTGTTCTAGCAGAAAGCGACAAAAATAGACAGCAAAAGATCAAGGAATGGGGAAAAGCAAATGGCATGAGTATTTCTTCTTTTTGGCGAGGTAACAAGATTAGACAGACAAAAATAAAAGGTGATGATAGGTGAAATGGGATAGTACAGGATATGCTGTAAACAGGCAGGGGAGACGCAAGAGAGGGGCAGAACAACATGCTCATAATGAGCGCATATGTTGAGTTTCCTTTCTTTTGGTGTTTTTGCCGACGAGGACCGGCAAACGCATTCGTGCTTTTGTGGGAATGAACACAGGTATCTTGACTTCAGCACAGGTGAGGCGCACAGCACACTTGAGTCTGACCTTTTTTGAACGACTTCACTGTCAAGTGTCTAAGGGGCATGTAATACAAAACGTCCTTCGTCCATTCGAACTAACAAAATCTATCCATTTTCCGTGCTGCTTATTCCTCATGAAGGACACGGGGGGTGCGGGAGCCTATCCAAGCCGTCTTTGGGCACAAGGCGGGGGACACCCTGAATTGGTTGCCAGCCAATCACAGGGCATACAAAGTCAAACAACAGTCACTCTCACACCTGAGGACAATTTGGAGTGTTCAATCTGCCAGCCATGCATGTTTTTGAAATGTGGGAGGAAACCGGAGGACCCGGAGAAAACCGACACGCATCCGGGAGAACATGCAAACTCCACACAGGGAGGCCGGATTTTATAAAACAGATGTGCCCATGACATCGATCACGAGCGATCGATAGGTCACTTCTGGGTCCCAAGTCGATCGTGAAGGATGTCGGGTTAAAAAAAGTGTCTGTGCTAATTAGTAATATACAAGTAACATCCGACTTATGACCGGGTTCCGTTCCGACCAAACAGTCGTAAGTCAAATTGGTCTTAAGTCGAAATCCATACAAAATGTTGAATAGAGACTCGGTGCTAAATGACTTGCAAACGATCTGATTCTGATGCCACGGGGGCGGGCGCGCGTGCGTGGATCTGGGTCGCTGGTATTCCAACAGTTGCCCTCTCTCTGCGCCGACGCGTGGTTCGAGCCCCGCGGCCCGACCGCGGCATTTATTTTGAATGTGGGAGGAAACCGGAGTACCCGGAGAAAACCCACATGAAGAACATGCAAACTCCACACAGGGAGGCCGCAGCGGGAGGCGAACCGGCGACCTCTGCACTGTGAAGCCGCACTTGCCTAACAAAATACAGTCTACAAAATTCCCAAACATGGTGAACTAGACCAGACACGTCACGAAAATGAAGGTCCGCCATTTTTTAACGACAAGCGCAGATTGGGAAGAAGAATGTGTATATGTTACACACTACATATCCTTATTTCTACACAGAGGTAAATAGAGTTTTGGTTTCGAGGAATACTATTGAAGTCACTGACGGTGACACTCGCCTGACATGTCTGCGGGCAGCGTGCCTTCGGTTCTCACTCGGTGACAATATGGATATGGCTGTGGATAGTTGTTCGCCTCTAAATGTGCCCTATGACTAACTGGTGACCAGTTCGGGGTGTAGTCTGCCTTCCACCAATCAGCTGGGAGAGGCTCTCCAGCAACCACAATGAGGATAAGCGGTGTTGAAAATAGCTGGATGGAATTCTCTAGGCGGTTTATGCATTATGCAGGAATGATTTGAAAGGTTTCATCACTTGAGGGGGACATTAGAAGATTCTGAGAAATTCAGACTTCAACCACCCAACTCAATCAAATATTCTACAGAACACGTGTAAGGTGTAATGATGTCACGGGGTTATTGTGCATACAAAGTGAGCAACAAAAGGGCCACATAGTGGGAAACACCTGTCTGTCTGCGGAGAGTTTGGAGAGCAATCAGCCAAAGCTGTCTGGCCAAAGGGTCTCAGTGGCCAACCTTTGCCCCTACTGCCCCTGAGGATAGAGGTGGGCTGGATGCGACTGTCATTTACAAAATAATAACAATTAATAAGAGATTTTTTTTTTGCTAAATATACGTATCTCAAACAAACCATTACTACACGTGTACTTATTAGCAAAAGACAGTTGTATGCAAGTTTTATTCAAACTATGTCTGTATTCATAAACACTAGATAGTGATGGTGGTTTGTTGAACGCTGAAAGAGTCACATGCTACAAAGGACATATTGAAATATAAAACATTGGAAAATTGATCATGTGAATCAAAATACAAAGTGAGGTAGGAGAAATATGACGTGTAGGTGGATGAATGCTCTCACCTGTCAGCCTCCAGGTTTTTTTTGCTGCCTTTTAGACAGTCTGGATTTGATGTATTGCTACACTGCCTGTTTCGGTAAACAGTAAAAACCCAGAAAGAGAGGAGGAGAAACAAATATGATATGGCAATGACAATGATCAAACTGACAAAAAATGAATACTTGCTTAGTGTATTGACATCTTGGAGTGTGGACTTTGTTCAGTCAAGAAAGGAATATAGGCAATCATTTCACAGTGCATTGTATTGTACTGCATTGTATAAGAAAGTGCTTATGAGACAAAAATTACAACGATTCAGATCAAGTACTTAATAAGGAGCAGGGGTTGGAAATGAATGGAAGATGACAACAGCTTCAGCCCACAAAAGTTTAGAAGGGTCCAAAACAGTGCAGATTACTGCAACAGTGATATCCTATTATAAATAAAAGTCTACAGGACAAGTGTCAGCATGTGAGGTCAGAAGGATAAGAAGCAGGCAAGCGGAGCGGCAACATAATGCTGGGACAGGGACAGCGGAAAGGTCAGGCCTGATACCTGTCTTCTTCAGAGGCCACATGTTCTACTAAGATCCGGGGATTTGAGGGGGTCTTGCAGGGCAATGAATTGGAGCACCTGGAGATATGTGGAGTAGTGCAGGTCAAGAAACCAGATGCATGGAAGAGGTTTATGTTGAGAGGAGAGTCAAGACTTTGCACCAAATGCACGACACGAGCAAAGCTGGTCTGGCTCAGTCTATATGAACCAAACCTACGCAAGTTCATTTACACTTTTTGACCACCTGATCGCACGATAAGCTGTCCACTGTTGTAACGGCTCTCCCTGAAAGGGTTAACATGCTTCACTGCATAGTATACAGTAAAGTCTCGTTATATCGATAGTACTGCTTATTGCGATACTATTTCTATGAACGCAAGGAGAAAATTCACATGCCGCAGGATCGGATATATTGACAGTCCGGTTATATCGATATTTTTTACTACTCCCGAGAATATCGATATAACGAGACTTTACTGTACCATAGTGTGTGTGATGGGTCCAAAACAGTGCATATTATGCAATATGATATATATATATATATATATATATATATATATATATATATATATATATATATATATATATATATATATATATATATATTTGTACCGATTGGTTCAAACCGCATAAGCTACTGATGAGTGCATTTACTTAGTATTTGGAGAAAACGGAGAAAACGCTTAAGAACAACTGATTGACGATATGCAGTACTGTTATGGTCAATTGCGGAGATCAAACTGGGAGCAGGTGAGGGTCACCCAAATGATTTTCATTCCCAAGATTGGTGGAAGTGCAAATCACTTAAACCCCAGTGGGGAGAAGCGCTACAAAGTCGAAGAGAAAGAAAGAGAAGAAAGAAATGCTTTGTTATATTTTTGATGGGATGGAGGGATTAATGTCTGAAGAATATCACTACTGCCTCCTCGTGGAGTTTGCTGATAGCTTGTGTGTATCGAGGTTATTCAACTTCCTTCAGACAAGATGCTCCTTATTCAACAGCTGTTTTTCATCAATTAACTCATTGATTGCCAGACGATGTGCAAAAATGTGTCCACTCCAGTGCCAGGTTTTTTGTATGTTCACTCAAATTTCAGGACCCACAGAATATTGAGTTATAGGACTACATAAACATTCAATGGAGCGTAAGAAACCTTAGATTCTCTTCTTTCATCAGAAAATAAAGTTAATTCCTAAATTATATGGGTCTGGAGTTATCAGAGCTTGAAATAGGGCTGGCTGTACAAAAAGCAAATGCCGCCCCCTCGTGGGAGGGAAAACATGACCAGAGGTCTGATCAGCGCTTTATAGGCACCCCGCCAAGAAAAACCAAAACCCGAACAAATTTGGGACGGTGCTCCACGTCATGCTTTTCAATTTCCGAAAAAAAATGGGAATGGCAGTGAACCTTTTCATGCACCCTGTAACCTGATAACATTATAAGCTTTGTACCTGAAAGGTTTAACATTCAACTCCAGAAAATGGTCAGAATTTTTTGCAATTAAATTATTGTCCGAATGTGCTGTGCAGAACAAGCTTAGTATTTCTCAGAATTAAGCAATGGTTAGAGTACGTCCAAGAGGAACACTTTAGTTGCAGCATAATCTGTCTTTGAAACGAAAATGATTTCGACGTTTTCACATTCCACATTGAAGGGTGAGAGATGCCAATGAGAAATAAACTATGTACGAATTAGAGCATGACGCAAACCCGAGTAGCAACATAAACTGATGTGAAGTAAGTGCACGCACGTGACAACTATTTATTCTTAATACCTGTCTCTGTCAGAAAAGTGACAGTTGGTGTCTGGTCTCAAACACGTGGTGCTGGCACTCCTCACTCTATCCAACGATGGCTGCAGGTCACTGCGCCGCCACAGCATGGCAGCGGGGCGAGGTAAGGAAGAAATCAACGTGGCGGCACGGAGGAGAGGAGATAGGGTGGAAGTGATTACAAATAATGCCGAACAAATAAACAAACGAATCATACAGAATGGGATAATCATGAGACGTAAAACAGAAAAAGCATCAGATTGTGCAGAGACACGGAATGACTCGAAGGCTGTATTTCCATTTATCATAGCCATTCATTCTTCCATACACTGTAAGGCCACTCGGACTGAAGGTTGGTGGGTTTCCATGGGAACCAAGTCTCAGTGGAAAAGTGTCCGCATGTGAGAGATTGATGAAAAGTGAGAAGCTCGCTTTCATCTTATCTGACGCATATGGCTGCCGTTGCTTTGCGTTGTCATATCATGGCACAATAGGACAACGGTTATTTTCAACAGATGGCTGGCTCAGTCCCATTACAACAAAATATCATAAAAAGAAAAGAAAATATCAGGGTGCGGCCTCCTACCGAGGCCGATACGGGTTTAGGATTTTAGCGCTTGTTTAATGTTCTACATTTGCAATTTCAAGTACAAGCTTAAGCCACTCTGTGTTGTCACTCACTAAAGAAGAAGGAAGGAAGGAAGGAAGGAAGGAGATGTTGGCGGTAATCAGAAGACAGGTGGAGGAACTGAGAGGAGCATGTTCTTACCTAACTGTGACCTCATCAGTGAACCTGAGGACACGGTGTGCAAAGACACTACGGTGCACGCTGTTGCCCGCCTCGTGCCTTTGGGGCAGCCTGCTTCTTATGCATGCAGGGAGGGTGGAACTGTACATCATCCATACCCATGAAAGGCAAGAAAAAAATACAACGAAAAGCAAGAAAAAAAGAAAATGACACATGCACCTAAAATATGTGAAGAGAAACAAAACGAATGAAGGGAATACTGGTCTGCAAATGGTGATGGTGACATCAAAACATGTCTTTCTATGTCCTTCTCTGTTCATTGTAACAGCACCGATTCCAAAATGAATGGGCAGTTTGGGTGGCAAACATCACAGTTAGAAGTCCTTGTGCAAGAATAGCTCATACTTTTCTCTCTCCCTCTCTGTCGACTTACAAAGTACGTCCGTGTAAAAACCCTGTTCACAAAATAGTAGGGACATTATTGTCCAAAACACAAATAAAAAGAGAGAAAAATGATTTGCAAATGCTTTTTGCCATATGTTCAATGAAATAAACTACAAAGATAAGATGACAAGACCTGGTTTGCTTTCAAAAGTTCACTCATTTTGAATTTGGTGCTCACAACCTCTTCCCAAAATCTATGATGTCTCCTTTCCTTTTAACAACATTCAAGCCATGTTTGAGAACAGAGGACCCACATTTCTGAAGATTTTTGTTTTTCTTTTCACATTCCTGCTTGACGTAGCACCCAATTTGCTCAATCGTCCAGGGGTTACCTTTGCATTTTGTGCAATACATTTTCAAATGGAGATAGCTCTGGACTGCCGTCATGGCAATGTCGTGTAAGCACAGTTCATCCATGAAGCCACTCTTTAGTAACATACGCCACAACAGAGATTTCAGACAGTTGACCACTTCAAGCTGTACATTAAGCACGTATCGGAAAGAATTCCACCTCCAAAGCTTCAACAGTTGCCGTCTTCAGTGTCTAAATGCTTATTGGATTTTGAAAGAAGCTAATGTAACACAGTGGGAAACATGGCCCTGTCCAAGATTATGCGGCCTATAAATTGAATTATAAAGTTAAAGATTATTTTATCAAGACAAGTTGATCCCTTTGAACGTGAAATATCTTGTCTTTGTAGTCTATTCGATTAAATGTAGATTGAACATGATTTAAAAATCATGTTTGGAGCTGGAGCCCAGCCAACCGGTTGCCAGCCAATCGCAGGGCACACAAAAAAAAACAACAACAACCACTGGTGCTCACACTCACACCTAGGCACAATTTAGAGGGTTCAATCAGCCTGCCATGCATGTTCTTGGAACGTGGGAGGAAAACGGAGGACTTCACAAACAGCCTCTGCACTGTGAGGTCAATGCGCTAACAAAACCACGGGCCCCCCTATTATGTTTTACTTATAGCTGCTTGTAAACGGAAACTTTTTTTTTACATAAAGGATGGGTTGAGAGAGAGAGAGAGAGAGAGAGAGAGAGAGAGAGAGAGAGAGAGAGAGAGAGAGAGAGAGAGAGAGAGAGAGAGAGAGAGAGAGAGTGGGAAACAAAGGGGGGAGGGAGAGAGGGAGAGATATGCAATGACATAATATCTTTTGGCTAAAATTGTGATCTGAGGTTGGATACAGGATAAATTATAAGTGTCAATACAATAAACCTGACGTTTGTCGCTCTGAGGGTGACTTTGAACACAGCCTTTAGTTCACAACAGCTCAACCTCATGCCAAAACTTCAGGAGAATGACAATTGTTGCCCTGGCCGACAAGTCCCCCTTCACACAGCGATGTGACCCCTATTAAGGGCGGTTTGGATGAAATGCACATCGGCATTTCTGACTTAAAAACACAAAGTCACACGGATACAAAGGGAAGGTCCACAGTGCTATTTCTATTGGCAAAATCAAGATGGAAAAACAAGCAGGCATCATAACAAGCAGAGCGATACAGACATATGGGCATTTCATGTGCTGAGAGAAAAAAAGCTGCAGTGACAGTGATAATGGCTCACTCACAGCACAAATGAGTGCAGGGAAAAAAACTGGACAAGAAAGAAAAAAAAGGAACAACGACGGATGACCCTTCTTGCTTACCTGTACATGTCTTTATGGATACCATTTACTAACAAAGGCATTTTGGGAGGGAGTGTGTTGCTATGTTTGCATGCAGCCCTTGTTGTATGAGCGGAGGCCACGCACATAAAGACAAAAAAAAGTATATAACTGCTATAAGTGACATAAGAAAATGCAAAATGAAAATAAGTTAATCCAAATAAATGCGCATTATGTTGGGACACAACTTGTGCAGCAATCTTTTCACGCAGTGACTTTGTGTTGTTAAAATGTGTTAGTTGTAATAGTCGTGTGTTGGTGTGTGCATTTCAACAGTATTTGAACTTTGCGCTGAACCACTTGCAGACACTGACAACTTTTGAGCGACCCCCCCCCCCACACCCCACACGCACGTTCACACTTAGTTTGCAACAATACCAACATAGTGTGTCAAATGTTGGTGTTAGTTATGTATTGAGAATAACAGTTTTCATACTACAAAATAAAACGACTGCGATTTATTTTATTTTGTTTTTTTACCTGTTTGTGTGGAGGCACTCTGCGCTACCGCCTCGGATTGACCTTTGAATCTCCAGGGCCTCACTGTCATTGCCATGACGATGGGTGAACAAATGGTAAATCACCCCCAAAAACACACACACAACAGAAGAGGATGGCACCTTAGAAAGGCATGTACTGTTATAAATGAGGAACATCTTGAAATAAATAATTCTGCGTCATCATTAATTCATCCCTGAAGAATATACAGTCGACTGACATTGAAATGCAACATGTGTACATGTGTACTTTCACACTGTTGTTTAAATTAGGAGTAGATAGCTTTTACAAATATAATCAGACTGAATTTCTAAAACATTTCACAGTTCGTAATAGTTGTGGGTATGACAATGAAAAATAAAACGCAACTAACGACAATCCTGATGCGCTTATTGTCTTGACATCCACAAAATGTCAATCCTTAAAAGGGTTACCTGTCTTCAGAGCACTCGTAGTCAGAGTCGCCAGAGTGTTGATGGTCTAAATGGGAAGGGGACTGGGAGTGGTGGCGGTTCTGATGAATCTCATCTAGACTCCTAGGAGGAAAAATAAAAAATAATTAATAAAAAAAAATCCTCAATTACACAACATACACAGGCAACTAATGTCCGAGTACAATTAAGTTGAATGTACAGACAGGATACAATATGATTCAAATATACTGTGAATCCAAATTAGAGGGTGACACGGGAGTGGGTTTTCACACATATGCCATTCTATTTGAACAGAAAAAAAATCATGTCTCGCCCCTATCCCAAGTTGGTTTCAAGCAAAAAAGAAGACCCCAACTCCCATTCAGCTTCCATTTCGGAGGTCGGTTTCAAAACTGGCTGTGGATCCTTCACAGCAGGGGTCGGGAACCTTTTTGACTAAGGGAACCATAAAAGTAAAATATTTAGAAATGTTTTTCAGTGAGAGCCACACACACGTACACACGCGTACACATGCACAGACACACACACACACACACACACACACACACACACACACACACACAAATACACACACACGCAAACACCCACGCACGCACGCGTGCCAACTTTTCAACATCAGAATGTAGTATTTAAATTAACTTTGTGATAGTACTCACCATTAACATGAATGGTTTTCGTTCCTCATGATTGGTAAAAATCCAGCCAAACAATCAGAATGAAAGTCGATTTGCCGGGTCCATAGTCGTAGTTACTGCTAGTTAGCCTGCACACGGCTCATTAGTTTCTACACTTGCCTTCTGCTGTCTATCAGAGAAGTATATTGATGCTAACGTTAGCATGGGGCTTGTCAAAGTGCCACTGACATTCGACTGTTTCATCGATGGATTGTTTCGTTGCAAATTAGAATCAGAAGCTTTTCTCTCCACAATGGCGAATCCTTCGCTCCATTCAACCTGAAGTGTACGTAACCCATATTCTTTTTTTACTTATTTAAAAGGGCCGTTTACCTGTTTCAATGTAACGACCAGTATGATCCAATCGCAATTGCGCTTTCCGCCAATTGCAGCCCAAACAGGAAATGAACAGCAAAAAAGCGAGAATAAGTACAGCGATACCTGAGCTTACGAATGCTTTAGCTCACGAACTTTTCGCCTCACGAACATTACATTCCCGAGCATATAGTCTTGGCTGACTAACGAGTTTTCGGTGGACGTACTAAACCACGCGGAGCGCCACTGTGGCTGGCGGACTAGTTTTCGGCAGAGGAACACCAAACCACGTGATCGAACAGTGCCACGGTGGCTGGCAGACTAGTTTTCATCACCCCCTTTCTTTGAGTGCGGACGTGGTTTGTTAGCGAGGATACTTTTGCTATTATGCGACTGAAAAAGACCCCACCACAGGGTAGTGTTATTACTTTAATGACAATATAATAGTGCATTTATTATTCATAAAATGAGGTCTATTTTGTGTAGGGGCTTATTTTCGTAGAAAATTATGTTTTCTGGGGACCTGGGAATGGATGATGGTTTCTTAGCGGAAAAAGATGAACTTTTCGCCTGAGACACACTTTCTGGCAACCAATGAAGTTTGTAAAGTGAGGTATCGGCGAGCCAGATGCAAAAGAGCCGTATATGGCTCGCGAGCCATCGGTTCGCAACTCCTGCTTCATAGGCTTCATATTTGTACTGGTAATCCCGCTCCTGTCTGCTGCCATGAATGTTTTATCCTGTCCCATCCCATTCCTGTGATGAAAGGTAATGTTGACGCCAAGTCTCTGAATCCAGAGGCATTCACCCAAAAAAGTCACCCGCAGGCCTAAACTACACTGCAACACGGAACATACGCAAGCCAAATGAGAGGACGGACAGAACAGAACATCTTCATTTTTTTTAAAATGCTAATGAATGAAATGCCAGGTAACAGGCAAAAATAAACTGGTTATATTGGACCTAACATTTCAGTTTCAAATAGATCGTCTGGTTTCGTCAGGGGTTGTTAATCAGGTGGCTAGCACAACAAAATATTTTTTAAACTCGCAAATGTTTGTTCACTTCAGATTTTAATTTCACTGTGGCTCTGCTCCCTGAAATGTTCCATGGTGGAGAGCATCAGAACAAAACTCAATTTAAATATGTCCGCCGTCTCCACTCTTTTTACACCATTTGCCACCATTGTATGTCCAACCTGTTATTGTGAGTGAACATAGAATTTAAGTGCTGGCTATTTGAGGTCTTAGTAAAAGATCATGTGGACCCCGTCAAGGATTGCATGCAAAGAGTGTACCATGTTTGGGGTCCTAGTAAGCAAGGCCCCATTTGATGCAAACTTTTATACACTTGCGACGTGGACCCCGAGACGTAAAGGCACATTGGGCCGAATGTGAACTGCAGGTCAGGTGTTTAGACCAATATGATCCGCGATATATAAAACACTGGCTGCTGCTCATATCACAGTGAATGTGAATGTGACGTGACTTGGTTGTGGTGTCGGGTTAAATTACCTTTGCATAGGCACATGCGCAGGCCGTGATCTGGCCCTGCACGAATCCTCTCGGTGAGGAGATACAGAGCGAGAGCGATGCTGAAGGGCACGCTGCTGTTCAGGCACAGCCAACGTACTGCCTCGCTCTCGTTCCCTTGAAGTGCGTTCCCCTCCTACGACAACCGTGAAACACACAGAGCAAAAGTGACATGAACACTGTAGTTCGGAGCAGATACACCCATTATTGTTTTCCTTCTCAATTTATAGACTAAAAACCAACCAAATGTCAGATCGCTGAAGTTAGTTTAGCGGGTAAAATATATTTTTTTCTGACTTTTCTAAAGCTTCTGAATTTCGAACGATGCGTCTTGTCGAGGTTGCCCTAGAGAAGGGGTCGGGAACCTTTTTATAATAATAATAATAATACATTTAATTTACAAGCAACAAAGACAACACACAAAACAGTAAAATCATGCATAAAACAATAAATAAAACAGCATAATAAATTAGACCATGAAAGCAAGTTTAAAGAGGTGGGTTTTCAGGTGAGATTTGAAAGTAGGAAGGGAGTCAATGTTGCGGATGTTGGGTGGAAGTGAGTTCCAGAGTTTAGGAGCGGAGCGGCTGAAAGCTCTGCACCCCATCGTTGTGAGACGGGCAGAGGGCATGTAGAGGTGGAGGGAGGAAGAGGATCTGAGGGCCCGAGAAGGAACGGAGATTAGAATTAGGTCAAACAGATAGGGGGGGGGGGCAAGGTTATGGATGGCTTTAAATGTAAACAGAAGAATCTTGATTTCAATACGGAGTTTAACAGGGAGCCAGTGGAGCTGCTGGAGGACAGGAGTGATGTGGTGAAAGGAGGCGGTTCTAGTGATGATCCGGCCTAAGGAATTTTGGACCAGTTGGAGTTTATGGAGACATTTTTGATTGACCCCGAAAAGAAGTGAATTACAATATTATAATAATAATAATAATATTATAATATTTTCTACTTTCATTTCTTTCATAACTTTGCTGCTGTGAAATGTAAATTTCTCCCCTGCAGACTATTAAAGGCAAATCCAATCCAATCCAATAATCGATACGGGAGGTGACGAGACTGTGGACGAGGATAGCAGTGGTGTGAGGGGTGAGAGAGGGACGGAGACGATTGATATTGCGGAGGTGAAAATATGCAGACCGGGTTATGTTATTTATGTGGGAGTGAAAAGATAGTGTGCTATCAAGGATGACACCCAGGCTCTTAACCTGAAGGGCGGGGGAAACGGTTGAACTGTCAATGGTGAGAGAGAAACTGTTAGCTTTGCTCAAGGTGGATTTGGTACCGACAAGGAGAAGTTCAGTTTTTTTGCTGTTTAGTTTGAGAAAGTTATGAGAAAACCAGGATTTGATTTCTGAGAGGCAAAGTGTAAGGGATGCAGGTGGAAGAGAGGCGTCGGGTTTACTGGAGAGGTAGAGCTGGGTGTCATCCGCGAAGCAGTGAAAATGAATGCCAAATTTGCGGAAGATATCACCAAGGGAAGAAGGTATATAATAAAGAGAAGGGGCCCCAGGACAGAACCTTGGGGCACACCAGAAGACACAGGGGAGGACCGTGAAGTGAATGAGGTAATTTGGATAAACTGTGAGCGGCCAGTGAGGTAGGAGTCAAACCAACTAAGTGGGGTGTGTGTCACGCCTAGAGTGGAGAGTCGGTTGAGCAGGATGGGGTGAGAAATGGTGTCAAAGGCCGCAATAGATCAAGAAGGATGAGAATAGAGAGGGAGCCGGTATCTGCTGCTATGAGAAGGTCGTTCGTGATTTTTATGAGGGCTGATTCAGTGCTGTGGCGGGGACGGAAACCAGACTGGAATTGTTCGTAGAGGTTATTGTGCGTGAGGTGAGAGTGGAGTTGACAGGCGACGATTTTTTCGAGAATTTTAGCGATAAATGGAAGATGCGAAATTGGACGTAGGTTATTGAAATCGTTGGGATCTGAACCAAGTTTTTTCAGGATTGGCGTTACAGCTGCGGTTTTGAGAGGGACAGGAACAATTCCAGTGGACAGTGAGGAGTGAATAATAGCTGAAATAAAAGGGAGGAGAGCGGGTAGACAAGATTTGATGAGGACAGTAGGGAGGGGGTCAAGTTGACAGGTGGAATTCTTGGACTTGGTGATGAGGTCAGAAAGTAAGGAGGGATGAGGGAGTTCAAAAGACGACAGCAGTTGATAGGGAGTAGGAAGGTTGGGGGAGGGGGGGGATACAGAGGAGCCGAGGTGCTGGTGGATCTTGTTGATCTTTTCAGTGAAAAACAGAAGTAGTGCGTTGCAGGTGTCTGAGGAGTGAAAGTGTGAGGGGAGAGAGATAGGGGGTTGAATGATTTTGTTGTATAGGGAAAACAGAGTCCGTGAATTCCCACTGTTAGCATCAATCAGTCCAGAATAGTATTCCGATTTTGCACGTGTGATGGAGTCCTTGTAGTGGGCGAGGTGAGCTGTGTACATGTCCTGGTGGGTGGTGAGGCCGGTCTTTCTGTAAAGTCTTTCCAGCTGCCGAGTTTTCGCCTTGGTGGAGCGGAGTTGGGCGGTGAACCAAGGGGCGGATCGAGTGAATTGCACTGACCGGGATTTTACAGGAGCAAGGGTGTTGAGCATGTTTGCAAGGTCCGTGTTGTATTGGGAAACAAGTTCATCAGGGGGGGAGTTGTAGTCCGGATTGAGGTTGGCAGCCATTGCAGTGAGGGTGACAGTGTCAATGTGTTGGATGTTCCGATAAGTGATGATGCGCGGTGGCTTGGGGAGAGAGAGTGTGACGGGAACGTTAAATGAGACGAGGAAATGGTCCGTTACAGGCAGTTCGTTTGCTGTGCAGTTGGCGGGGGTAAAACCACAGCAGCATATTAAGTCCAGGATATGCCCTTTTATATGCGTGGGGAAATCAGAGAATTGGTGTAAGCCAAAACTCTCCAATGAGGAAATAAAGTCTTTGGTGAGGGGATGGGTGGAATTGTCAATGTGTATGTTGAAGTCCCCAAGGATAATAATATTTGGTGACAGAGTGGAGAGGTGTGTGAGGACGGCTGAGAAGTCTTTTAAGAAGTCACGATGTGGTTTAGGGGGACGATATACAGTGGCTATAACTGTGGGAGATGGACCAGAAATTTGACACGCAAGGCATTCAAATGAGAGAGTTTCCGGGACTGGTACTTGAGTGACTTTCCAGATCTCGCGGTAAAATATCGTGAGACCGCCTCCGCGGCCCGAGAGGCGGGGTTTTGAGAGGTAAACAAACCCAGGTGGCGTCGTGTCGTTCAACTCGGAAAAGTCCCCCGCCGTTTGCCAGGTCTCATTCAAGCAGAAGAAGTCCAGCTTACGGTCACTAGGGATGTCTTGGATAAGACAACCCTTACCCGTAAGCGAGCGGATGTTCAGGAGGCCGAAGGTGACGCTGGTGGTGTCATTTTGAGGGGTATTGGCCGACCGAGCCAGGCCGGCCAAAACACGGTGTTGCACGGAGCGGCTGTAACCTCTGCGTGTCCGGCGGAAAGATGACCACAGGGAGGTGATATTCTTGGAGTCGTCGAGGTGAAAGTCTCGACGTGATCCGCGGTGGATATACCTCCGGGAAGGGCGGCGAGCGATTTCCGGGAACCGCAAAATCGCCTGTGGCACGCTCGTCCACCGGGAGCGGAGTTCAAGCAGCTCTGACGCCGAATACTGCAGCCGTCCATCGGGTCTTTGGAGGAGCGACATGATAGCAACCAGCAACGTCCAGCGACAGGCAGCGTCCAGGTTAGCCCTCAACAGCGGGTACAGGTGGGTGGAGATGGTACGTGTTCTCGTCCGTGTTCTCGTTCGTGGTCCGGATAGACGACCGGAATCACGAGACGATCCGACAGCCAAAGCGGATTGGAGTTCGACCATAAGTTCCTCTGGTGACTGTCGAGTATTTCCAGTGGTTACAGGAATCGTAAAAACCAAAAAGAAGCCAAAATGTTTGCGGGCGAACAGCGGCAGCCAAAAGCGCGCCAGCGTACACTCGACCCGGAAGTGAAAGTAAAATATTTAGAAATGTTTTTCAGTGAGAGCGACACACATACACACACACGCACGCACGCACACACACACACACACACACACACACACACGCACACGCGCAAACACACACGCACGTGATTTCAACAAAATGTCAGAATGTATTATTTAACATAACTTTCTTATAATACTCACCATTAATATGAATGGTTTTCCGTTCCTCGAGATTGGTAAAAATCCAGCCAAACGATCGGAATGAAAGTCAACTTGCCGGCTGCATACGCAAAGTTACTGCTAGCTAGCCTGGACACTGCTCATTAGCTTGCACGCTCGCTTTCTGTTGTCTCTCACAGAAGTATATCGATGCTAACGTTAGCATGGGGCTTGTGAAAGTGCCACTGATATTCAACTGTTTCATTCATGGTACTGTTTAATTGCAAATTAGAATCACGGCAGAACTTTTTCTCTCCACAAAGGTGAATCCTTCCGTCCATTCAACCTGAAGAGTACGATCATTCAAGTTTTTACGCGTCAGGCTTATTTAAAAGAGGGCGTTTACCTGTTTAAACATCAACGGCCATAGATCAGTATCATGCAATCAAAATTGCGCTTTCCGCCAACTGCCGCCCAAACAGGAAATGATCAGCGAAAAAGCGAGAATATGTATTTTGTTTTATCGGCGAGCCAGATGCAATCATGAAAACAGCCACTATATATATATATATATATATATATATATATATATATATATATATATATATATATATATATATATATATATATATATATATATATATATATATATATATATGTGTGTGTGTGTGTGTGTGTGTGTGTGTCAGATATGCATGCAGATCAATGACAGCATATTGGCGGTGAACTAAAGCTACAGTTTGACGTGCACTCAATGTGACTAGGGATTCTACAGTCAGCAGAGGAGGAGAACTTTTAACTGTCGCCCCTGATATACAGTTGAATAAATAGCTGAAGTACAGCCGAAATAACATGTACAACCAGTGCAAGAGAAATGCATTGCTTTCATCATGTAAATCAAGGTTTGGGTGCAAGTTGTCGGATTTTAGACCGTTAGGGGGCAATAATGTGTTCTCTCAGCCAGTGCCGGGTGCCCATAGGCTCTTAGAAGGAAACATGTAGAAACCATGCCCCCTACCCACCTTTAGTCATCAACCCATCATCAAATTCTGTATCAATGATGCGATGAGACCCTGCACTCACGCACACACATAAAAAGGATGATCAGATTGTGAGGGCCTGCATCTTGGGCACCAAGGAACAAGTCATCATGTAATAATTCCTCAGATCCGCCACCACACACACACACACGCACACACGCACGCACACACGCACGCACACACACACACGAACACACACACGCACACAAACACACGCACACACGTTCAAGCATACTGTTCGTTCTCAAGCTGGCAGAATGCTGTGACAAAACATACTTTGCAGTTTCTTGCTAGGACTGTCTCCATGGACGCGTCTTCGTGGAAGGTATGGGGATGGCTGAGGCAAAGGTATGGAGGACACATCATGTGTCTGGAGTTTATACCAGTGAGGGATGTCATCCAACAAGGCAGTCTCCAACTCTATCAGGATCTAAGAAAAGAAACACAAAAGAAGTGAAGACGCAATATTCCCCACAAGTCCACTCTAGATGGGATAGCGCTGTCCACGAAAGAGTTCAGTCAGGAGTGAAAGCAGTTGAAAAGAACTTGGTTCATCAGCCTCCAACCTACCTCCCCAATGAATTCACTTTCCTCTTCCTGGACCCTCGGTTGGTCCCAGACGGTAATCTCTAGCATGTGTTCGCGAAAGTCTCTCCGGTGAACATGGGAATATATGAAGGTTTGATTCCATTTGGGCTCGGCACTCTTCTTCACTGTTTTAGTCCGACGTTTACTCTTGTCACTGGAACACACATAATATGACAAAACACGTTTTTTGTTGCACTAACAATTGTGTTTTTTTTCTTATTTAACTGCAGGCTGTACCAGCATTCCTGACATGTTTATCAATGATAGTCAACAATGGTACAATTTCATTTGAAAACGAGATGTGGGCTAAAGAGTTTTAGCTCACCCTCCCTGTTATTTTGTGATTTGGTGTGGTCACTATGACAGTCACACATGAATGATTTCGATAATAATGAGCAAAAACAAGGATTTTGCCCTGATTGGTTTCTCTACAAATTGAAACTACACGCTGGAAAAAAAGACGTCGTGTGATCTGTAACATTTAAATCCAGTATTTTATTTCATCAATCATACGACTCATTTATTTGTTTGGGTGGGCAATGACGCACTTCCACTTTATATCAGTAGTCCGCAACACCGGGCTGTGGCGCGATCTGTGGGTCATTTGGTAACATTACTTTTGTTTTATATATTTTGGAACGTGTTTAACTTGAAAAAAATACAGTATTCGCTGTTACATCAGTCTACTGTATGCTACTTCTGAGCCAGTTCGAGGTGTGCTTCTTGGTTATGTGATTGGTTACCGTGAAAATTTGGGAGCTGGCCAAATGAGTAAAAAAGAAATGTCTTTGGAAAGTTAATTTTGGAAGGTTGAAAACAGACAGACAGAAGAGTAACCGATGAGTTTCAAGAAAAAGAAGGCTACATTTTATCTGTGACGGGAATATGAGGCCTTACCTCAGCATTGAGGCCTTCCACACATGGGTCACTTTTTGCGATGCATACATCATCGGGCATCACTTGCTCTACTGTGCTATCATGTGGATAATAAATGTCATGACTGAGAGTGATAAAAGGCAGGGAGTTGTGATGTGAATGACTGTACGTGTGTTACTTGAAAGAATTATAGTTTTCCCTTCGTCATTGACACACAAACAAGGAACAAGACACACCTTTCATTCATTTTTGTTGAGGGAAATGTGTTCGGTTGGTACCCAAGTTCTTTGGAACAAAGTTTACACTTTGCCTTTTAAAATATCAGCAAGTAGAATACGTTAAAACCAGTGATACACCTTGTTGTCACAGTACTTTACATTATATTGCAAATTACAATAACCAGTTTATTATAATGTTTCCACTCAAAATGATCACAGACACAGGATGTTCTCTACTTTTCCGTTGTGAACGGTGCATCCAATGTATAGCAAATCTGATTCATACATGTCAACTTCTACGTTTTTTACCCCGTATTTATAGTTGGTTTCAGCATTTCAAATTATTTCAACTTTTATACCGAAAAAAAATGTGAACCGATCTTACAAAGACCATTTTGTCTCAAATCCAATTCATCTCAACTGCAAGTAGCCAACGACAATCCAGATCGCTACTATAGTCACGTCTGTGTAAGCTCAGTCGTACATTCGTACTCCCTCCCTCCCACTCAACTCCCACCCAGCCCTGCCCACCCTGCACCTTCCCACTGCCACACTCACCGAACTCTGAGTACACGCTACATGCTGTACTATCATCCTGAACTCTATTGTTTTGTTCTTTCTCATTTTTTCTGCAAGACCTCACTTCAACCCTTTCTTGTTTGTTTTTGCATTACGACATTACGTCACTTTATATATGTCACTACCTCACTTTACATACGTCACTACCTCACTTTACATTCAGAAATTACATGTATTGTCTGTTGTCAATTGTATGTCTTTTTAGCAACGTTATAAGTGCCTTGCACGCTGGGTCCGAGAGGACATTAATTTCATCTGTGCTGTATATCATGCATATTAGCATATTGGACAATAAAGCTGACTTTGACATTGACTTTGAGTCGTCCATCGATGAAAAGGTCTCTTCAGCCGTCATCTGTACTTCTTTGAAGGTGTCGGACGTTTCGCTTCTTATCCAAGAAACTTACTGGTAGTTTAGGCCCTATATATATCCCTACAGTCCAGGCATGGCGGTGCCGGACTCTGCTATGATAGGTCCCTGCTTTCAGGTTGGGGGGAGCAGAGAACTACGCCCTGCAGCTGCTCCACTGATAGTTCCTGTCGTTCTGACTAACGACTGGCCTGATTGCCCCACTTCGACCGGTATCTCCTCATCAGTATTCCTAATCCTATGTTGCCTAAGTAGGCTGTTGTACGAACGATCCAAATTGAACCTCACCCCACCAAACCGGTTTAAAGAAGGATTCAGTTTTTTTATGAAAATCGCCTCTTTTACTCCCCTTTCAAACAATCTATGTTCTTTCGCTAAGATTTTAATCTCATTGTCGTCAAATGAGTGGTGGCTAGCTTTTAGGTGCATATGTACTGCCGATTGAGGCCCACTAGTATTATCCCTGTCATGTTGATAAAGTCGTTTTTTTTGAGAATGTGTTTAGTCTCCCCAATGTACTGCTCTTTACAATTTTCATTCTTACAATGTATTGAATAAACTACATGACTTTGTTTTTCATTTGGTAGCCTATCTTTTGGATGCACTAATTTTTGCCTTAACGTGTTTATCGGTTTGAAATAAGTAGGAATTTGGTGTTGCCAAAGGACTCTTTGTAGTTTTTCAGAAACTCCTGCAATGTAAGGTACTGCTACTCCTCTCCTTTTTGTATCTTGAGAATTTTGGGTTTCATTCCCTCTTCTTTCTTTCTGACATCTGTTGAACGACCACTGAGGGTACCCACAGTTTGTGAGTGCTCTCCTGATATGTTTTGACACCTTTTCTCTACTTTCAACGCTTGTTAGTATTAGTTACTACAGTCACGGCAAACCAACAAAAGTAATCCTCAATCGTATATTTTTTCAGCGCTGCGTACGGTCAATTGATAAAAGCATATCGTGCGCGTGTACGTTGAACTGTGTGCATTTCTGCTTTTTTTTGTATCATTTCAAATTATGTGTGCCGCACTGCAACTTGTATACGGGAATTGTAATCATTTATCAGAGCAGCTATTTGCCAACGTTGACAGGTATGGCTTTAGGTGTGGCCACAAATGAAAGCGACCCACGCCTCAAATCACGCTTTGCAAATTGTTTCACCTGTTTATTCGGCACATGCCTCTGAGCCTCGGCATAGTCGGGCACGCCACTGCATTTTATAGACGATATCAGGAGTCACACTTGAAATATTGATTCATCTCAGCGGCGGGTTGCCGTGCACTAAGCCCACTGCATCATAGGTGGCGATGATGAGTCGTTTTCATTTTCTTTGTATTTTGCGGTGTATATTATTTGAAGGAATGTTGAAATACTATTACCATAGGGACCACAGATACTTAAGACCAGATAGGACATTGCCCCTGTTATTATTCATGTTTTTAGAAAATGCCAGTTTTCATGGAGAGCATATCATAGTATGTTATTGTATTTATCTGCCACACCTTAAAAACCGATCCTCCAAAGTATTGCGTGACATTAAACCGGTCCTTAGGGGAAAAAAAGGTTGGGGATCGCTGCCTTGTATGCAATTGCGTCTTTGCAGTCCATACCTTCTGTCAGGCAGGAAGTACATCTTGACATATGGGTTCCGAGGTCGTCCATCTGGTCTGGATGGCAGATCTATGGCTTGAAGTACGTTGACGATAAGCTGATGACCTACTTTGTCATACCACAGTTTCACCTGAAATGTTATTTGGAGGCATTTAACTCATTTCTGTCTTCATGTATTTTAGCCATGTACAGTAAACGGTGTTTCAGTTGTTTTTTTGGTTCTTGATGTATGTACTTACTGACAGTTGTCCAGGCAGCACCAGAGGAAGTTCTCTGAGGGTTCCTGGGCTTGTTGGGGACATCACTGATATCGTTGGACGGTCCATTTTCTGGGACTCAAAGGAACTAGAACCTGCTAAAGGATGGTGAGTACAACACCAAGTAATGTCAAATAAAAATTGGAACAACAGACACTGTAACATGAGACATACTTTTCCCAAAACTCAAAATTGTGCTAAAAATGTCAATAAAATAGACTAATGATCCATTAATCCATTTTATGCTCCGCTAGTCGACACAAGAGTCGTGGGGTGTCCTGGAGCCAATCCCATCTGCCATCAGGCAGCTGGCAGAGGACACCCTGAACTGGTTGCCAGCTAATCACACACATACACCGAGACGTACAACCATCCTCACACCTATGGACAATTTAGAGTGTTCAATCAGTTCGCCAGGTGTGTTTTTGGAATAGGGGAGGAAAAAACCATGTGTGCAAAAGGGAAAAACATGCAACTTCACACAGGATGGCTGGAGCCGGGATAGAACCCACGACCTCTGCACTAATGATTCAGCATCAAATTTGACTATCTAAAAAAAGAACTGCCGCTTTTGAATACTTACTAGATTCTAGAGGAGGATGCGATGACTCTGGAATTCTAGGAATATCTCTGTAAAAAGTAAATATTCCCCAACATACGACATCTTTTAAAGAACAAGTCCAAATAAATGCCAAGCAACAGTTACAAAACTAAAAACAATGCTCAATATGTATGTGGTATGTATTTTGAGACAGTACATTATGTATATTAAACATAAAGGGGGAAATCAGGAAAACAATGACAAAGGAAACTGTCATTTGAAAGATTTGAGGTAAGTTGCAAAGGATAAGGTCTACTAATTGAATTCAACATTACTTACTGATATGCTTTATATACTTTTCTCAAGAGGTTTTTGGACATAATTCGGTGAATAGAGCTTTTAGATAAAGGAGGAAAAAAATCATAAGTATCCGGAAGAGTTGTTTTCATCTGGAATAATGATTACAATGCATTAATGCGAATAATCTTACCCTATTGGTCTAGAAACAACTAGTTCCACTTGAGGCTCGGCTTTTGATTCAAGAATGATGTTGTAAACCTCTTTTTTGGTTGCCCCTGGCAATGACTTCCCATTCCACTGCAGCACTTCATCACCTGAAACAAAGTTTGCAGGAACAGTAATGCCACAGCAGTTAAAAGTGTACATTTCAGGAATGCTGACTAATTCAATCATGTTACAGTGTACAAAAACATAAATAAAATGGTTATTAATAATGAAACAAAAAAATGACACCACAGTAAATTACCTTGTCAAGTGAGATCGTCTTTAAACCAAGGACAACATATTCACAATATAACAGGCCTATATAGTTTGTATTTTGCTGTATTTATGTTTTTTAATTTCAAAGTGTTGAACAAGAAAACAATGTCTATGTTACCAAAATATTTGTAAACTATTTTTTCACGCACACAGGTGAATTTGTGAATGGCCAAGGGATCCTGCTCACCTGCTCTTAGGTGTCCAACGACATCTGCCAGGCTTCCTTTTTTTACTTTAGTGATGAAGGCCCCAAGTCTTCCAGTCTCTGTCAGCTTCCCGCCTACAACCTACACAAATAAAAACACTGAAACTAAGATTATCTATCTATCTATCTATCTATCTATCTATCTATCTATCTATCTATCTATCTATCTATCTATCTATATATATTTTTTTTTTTTTTTTTTGCATGTTCCCCCCGCGCCTGCGTGGGTTTTCTCCAGGTCCTCCCACATTGCAAAAACTTTCACTGCAGGTTGATTGCACTCAAAATTGTGAGGATGAAGCGCATTGGAAAATGAATAAATGAATGTTGTGCAACATTTTTGCTTACTTTTAGGCCCAGGAGTGACCCAGCTTCTCGCGGCATGGACGATCGTTTACTCAGTGTGATGCGTCCTATCAGATGATCGCCCTCTTTTGATGGCTGCCACGTGACTGGATGCTAAAGGAATCAGATACAAGCATCATTACTCACTCTTAATTTTAGATTTTTTTTTTAAAGAACGTATGATATTCTCAAGAAATCAAAGTAATTCAATTTCCAACAGACAATTAGTTTATTTGATCAATAAATTCCTAATTTACAAATTGTCATGCAACACTGAGAATAAAATTAATATTGTGCTGAAACTTACATGCCAAACTGCAGGATCAAGTGAATGACAGTCGAAGTCACCTGCACAAAGTAAAAAGACAAATAGATTTGCTCATATTTACAATGAAAAGCAAAAACACAAAATGTTTCAGAACTTGTTTCAGAAACGGAGCCTTTTTCGTTGCTGATCCCTCTCTCTGGAATGACCTTCCAGAACATTCGGCAAGCCCCCTCGTGGCCCATCTTTAAAACCTGCCTCAAAACTCACTTGTACTCTTTGGCATTTTACTTGGCATGACTCATACTTGATCTTAGTTTTACTTCCTTGTGCTTTCTTCTCTCTTTGTGACTGATTTATTGCTTGTATATGATAGTTGTCCATGTGCAGCACTTTGTATGCAGTTTTGTCTGTTTGCAAGTGCTCTTTAAATACAGTTGAGTTGATTTGAGAACCTTTAAGCTGAGGAGGATCCATTTGTCCGGTGATTATACCCACGAGCAGGATACCTGACAAAAAGCCTTACCACCAACATAATATTGGGGATACTAGACAAACCTTTATTTGCCCAAAAATTGTCCGTTTCGCCAATGATGCATGAGGAAAGTGTGTCAGTCCGACATATGCTTTGGGCGGAGCTTCAAGTACCGAAAATCAATTGGAGCTGGTACTATTCCGCTAGAGTTTTAAATTTCCAGTTCTTTATAACAGAAACCCAACTGTCACCTGGAAAAATAATTACCCAACAACTACAAAGTTCGCACTACCATTACTCGTGCACGTGCACCATCCGACTACAGCAAGTATGATATATGTTTGTTGAACCAATGAAGAGTCTCCTCACTCTCACACTTAGAATAGGATGATATTGTGTAAAGGAGGTTGCACGATGTGCCTCAGTTAACAGGCTACTTTGATGCTTACTCCCTCTCCAAGCCTCAGCCTACAGCATGCTGGGCTTTAGTGAAAGAAAGCCTTTAATTGTCCCACAATGGGGAAATTTGCAGTCCACAGCAGCAATTTGAAAGGGGATGGGGTGGGTGTGAAGGGATAAAAAAAACAACAAAAACAAAATATTCTCAGCATAATAAAAAGATGTCAGAAGACTGAGGTGTATACTGTAACTGCAAAATTGTTTCATAAAAAAACTACATAGTGCAAGTAGAAAAGGCATTTTGATATAGTACTAAATGTATTGCATGAACATTAGGTAGCCGGTGTGATGTCACGAGAGGCTGTGTCCTGGAGGGCAAATACATCCCCCTAAGATGGCTCCACCCAGAGAGAGTCTTGGCCCCACCTGGTGGAGGGCAGCAATTAAACCCACACACCTGCAGCTGATCAGGGGGGATTGGCAGGCAAGGCTCTTAAGGCAGAGAGCCTCTGAGTGTGCAGCTTGGGGAAAGACAAGCTCGATTGCTGTGCTCTGTGGAGACTTTGATTGCTGCGTGGAACTCATTGCCAGTTGGGACCACACGACTGGACACTGGATTTGAACCTAGCTAAGGTGGCTAGGCTACATGACGAGGACGTCAAAGGGGTGAGGCCTAGAGACTCTTGTAAAGAACTCCGTCTTCAGTTTTATCTCAGAAGAGACTTTATTTGGATTTAAGTATCAGAAGAGACTTTATTTGGATTTCAGCCGAGGGTGTGGCAACGGTTGAGAGGGCAGTTATTCGTTGTGGGAAGCTGGTTGTGAGAAGAGGCAGGGAGGGAAAGTCCATAGTGAGAGTGGGTCCAAGTGCATCTAAGGGAGAGTTGACGGTGGGGCAAGGGTGACAGACGTCTTGTCAAACCGATTTAAAAAGCGGTTTAGTTCGTCTGCCCAGTCTTTATCTTTCTTATTCAATGTCACTGGGCTTTTGTGGCCTGAGATGTTTTTCAGGCCCTTCCAGACACCAGCGTCATTGTTGGCTTGCAGCTGCTCCTCCATTTTCATCCTGTAGGCCTTCTTCCTCTCGCTGGTCTTTCTCCTCAGTTGGATCTGCACGACCTTAAGTTCCTCTCTTTTGCCCGACACAAAAGTCATTTTCTTTTCCTTCAGCAGGGCCTTTATGTCGGGATTAATCCACGGTTTGTTGTTGGAAAAACACAGCACAGTCCTGGTGGGTACTGTGTTTTTTTCACAAAGGTTTATGTAGTCCGTGATAGTGTCGGTGAGTGAATCAATGTCCTCCCCGTGAATCTCAGTGAAGAGATCCCACCTGGATGAGTCAAAGCAGTCCTGCAGAGCTTCTTCAACCTCTGTGAACCATCTTCTGACCGTGCGTGTCACAGCCGGTTGCCTGTGCACAAGGGGTTTGGACACACGCTGGAGAGAGGCCATAGTGTGGTCTGCTCTTCCAAGAAGGGGGAGGGGGAAAGGTTTGTACCCATCCTTGGCATTCGAATAGAATAAATCCAAGATGTTAATGTCTTTGGTAGTACAGGTTACATATTGTGTGACTGTTGGGAGGGAGATTGCAAGGATAATCAGGTGAGTTAAACCACTATTTATCTAGCTTTTTTGAGCTATGCACATTTTTCTTATTGGAAAATATCCCACGGCACACCATGAAGGTTAAAAAAAATCTTTCATATTTTTACAATTGACTTTATTGCTACAATAAGCCTTTTTTAACATTGAAAATCCACAAAATTATAACACATTGAACAGGAATCAAATTAACGTCAATCCAATATTTGGTGCGTCCATTTTAATGGCAAGTAAAATATAGTCAATTAGTAGTTCAAATTCCTCAAGTCGCATTTTTTTCTGTGTGACAACGAGTTCTTTTTTTCCCCAGGTCATTTTCACTCTTCTGCGATAATGTACCAACTTCTCCCATTTTGAGTACAGTAAAGTCTCGTTATATCGATATTCAAGGGAGTCCAAAAAATAGCGATATAACCGGGACTATCGATATATCCGACCCTGTTTGCATGTAATTTTCTCCGTGCGTGCATAGAAATAGTATCGATATAACCGGGACTATCGATATATCCGATATCGATATAACGAGACTTTACTGTATTTGGATAATTCTAACATCATTCAAATGACTTCTGTTGGTTGCAAGGTGGCCAAAGGATCTAAACAAACCACGGATGTTAAGACCCGAAAGCTCCTAACCATAAACAGAGGGTTCCATCCCTAATCCAGCACCCTGAGATTATACACAAAACGCAAAGAAGGAGGCCGGGGACGAGTGAGCGTGAGAGCCATTGTCCAGGATGAAACATCCAAACGTCAAAGAGAAGGCTCCAATGGAGGACATACTCAGATAATGTCTCAGATAATTGGGAAGAGAGGATGAAGTGCTGGAAGAAGGACCATCTTGGGAGGAAAAGCCCCTACACGGAATGTACCACTGAACCATAACTCAAGTGTCTGATCTCAAGAAGTCCTATCGGTGGCTAGAGAGGGCTGGCCTAAAGGACAGCACAGAAACACTCATCCTGACTGCTCATGAGCAGGCCTTGAGATCCAGAGTCGTAGAGGCACAGATATACCACACCAGACAAGTCCCAAGGTGTAGATTGTGCAAAGAGGCACCTGAGATAATACACAGATTTGGCAGATAATACACATATTCCGTCACACACATATTCCGTCTCGCTGCGACTGATCTTCATCCCTCTCCTTTCCAGGGCATATCTCTTATAGGTCACCCGATGTTCCTGTCTCTTCTGAAAGAAAGTATTCACAATAGCCATTTCCAATCTCTGAGCAAAGTCAACCACCATCTGTCCTTCAGCGTTCCTCATCTGGAGTCCAAACCTGCCCATCACCTCCTCATCATCTTTGTTTCCTGCGCCAACATGTCCATTGAAGTCTCCACCAATTACAACGCCCTCACTTCTCGGGGTGTTCTGTATGACTTCATCAAAGTCCAACCAAAATTTCTCCTTCTCCGCCAGCTCACATCCGACTTGTGGGGCATACCCACAAACAACATTGAACATCACGCCTTCAATTCCTAGATTCAGACTCATCATTCTAACTGATACTCTTTTTACTTCTAAGACATTCCCAACAAACTCCTCTTTTAAGATAACCCCAACTCCATTTCTCTTTCTGTCTTCACCATGATAGAACAACTTAAACCCTGACCCTAAGCTTCTAGCCTTGCTCCCTTTCCACCTGGTCTCCTGGACACACAGTATGTCTACCTTCCTTCTCTGCATCATGTCAACCAGCTCTCGACCATTCCCTTTCATTGTTCCTACATTCAAAGTTCCTACTCTTAGTTCTATACTCTTGGCGTTCCATTTCTCTCTTTTCCTCTGGGCACACCTCTCTCCTCTCCTTCTTCGACCAACAGTAGTCAATATTCCACTGGCACCCTGAAGGTCAACGGTACCAATGGCAGCCATTGTTAACCCGGGCCTCGACCGATCCGGTATGGGATTCATAGGTTTGATTCGCATATTTGTTTTGGCAAAAAATGTTTACGTCGGATGCCCTTCCTGACACAACCCTCTGTATTTATCCGGGCTTGGGACCAGCACAATAAGACACTGGCTTGTGCCCCCTTGCGGCTACATATAATCCAACACATAACTGCAGGGTGTAAAATGCTGGCAGGGAAAGCCTATATGGAGCGCCATAACCATGTAGCTGGCATAGTCGACCAAAACATCTGTGCAGAGTATGGACTGGAATCCCCAAGGTCAAAATTGGAAACACCTCCAAAGGTGGGAGAGAATGACCGAGCAAAGATCCTGTGAGACTTCCAGATACAGACCGACAAGATGGTAATGAGAAACCAACCAGATATCGTGATCATGGATAAAGGGCAGAGGAAATATGTTGAATAGTGGATATAGTGGTCCCGAGTGATGGAAACATCAGAATGAAGGAACACGAGAAATTTGAGAAATACCAAGGGCTGCGGTGCGTCACCGGTGCGCACCGCAGCTTTAATGTCCTTCAATTCCTTGATCTCCTTGATGTGCGTCTGGCTCAGAGAGGAGCTGGAGAGAGCCTGGAAGGTACAGGTGACAGTCATGCCTGTGGTGGTCGGAAACACTGGGGGCAGTGACCTCCAAACTAGATGAGTGGATCCCGGGAATAATACTGGATATCTGAGTCCAGAAAAGCCATGACGTGAACCGCCTCTTCTGCCTCTTTGAGACAGTTTTTTCTGCTTCGCGGCAGGGTGGTGGGTCAGATGCATCGGCACCACAGATGGCCGCTGGGTCAGGCCACGGAGAGCGGTGTAAGGCCGGGGAGAGGGCAATCGGCAGAACACCACCGACTAAGACCCACATTCGCCCACCCCGTGGGGTCCGAATCAGGTCGTTTGTAAGTCATTTAGCACCGAGTCTCTATTCAACATTTTGAATGGATTTTGATTTATGACCATTTTCACTTACGACGCTTTTGTGTGTTCATTCTGCTTCAGGGCGAGGTGGCGGGTCGAGCGCGTCGGCGCAGTAGACGGCCTTCATCTTTATTAAGTTCATAGTTACTTGTGCTTTAGCCACAAGGGTACACATTTGTAACGGGAAATGAATACATACAGCTTCGTGTTAATTATTTCCCATTGCTGTTATGTATTTTAATGCAGAAATGAGAATGGTAACAAGTATACAGAAAATGTGTCGTAGTAGGCCACAGCAATGATATAAAGTCATTGACGAAGTATGACAGAGTGCAAATCAATCTATGTTGTGTAAGTGTAATTGTAATAAAACGAACATGTCAGCTCATCTGTTGAGATGTTTAATCTCCACAGGTTATAAAGGGCTTTGCAGTGATGAATCAAGCAGGACATACTCAATACTGACCTCCACAACCGTCCATAATATGATGATTTGCAAATCATTCTGTCTTTATACAATACAATACAATACATATTGAGTTATGTTTAACACATCCCAAATTCAATGGCGAAGTTTGGAAAATATGTTTGCATCAGGGTTTGTTCAATGTTTGTTAAACGTTCTCCTGACTTTCGCCAACCGTTTTTCTTGATGCAAGGAAATTTCAGACAACTGGAAAACATTTGGAACATGTTTGTGACCTTGAACGATCCTTGACAACAACACTTGAAAATATTAATATTTTGGAAAGATAGGGGCATGCATATTTTAGTTTTGTGTTTGACAAAAAAGGTCAACTAGGAAATACACAAACATGTTTGGTGTGTTTTGATTAATCGTATATTCAAAGCTGTCGTAGTTGCATTGCCTGTTAGCAAAATTAATTTTATCAAGTTGATATCAATAAGTCATAGGTAAGAGGTACTACAGAGGAAAGTAAATCGTTGAAGGAAGACACAAGTGTGTAAGAATAAAATCCACAACCATTGAGTCATGGTAATATGGATTAAAACATCTGGAACCTAACACTACCGTCAAAAGTGAGAGAACTAAGGTTTTCGAGCACATTTATCTTAACCCATTGCCTGTATAAAACCCATTCCCTATCTGGATCCATCTTCGCACAGTCAACATCAATTACACAGGTGTGAGCTGGTGAATACTCTATAAAGGTATCCAAAAATTCGACAGCATGCAACCGAGCTTTCACTTTAGCTTTTGCATCTGGCAGTTCATAAAGCATTACATAGCAATAGAAAGACTGACCTAATTCCATAAATCTGCTGGCCTAAATCACAGGGTCTCTCCAAATGAAGGAGCGCTGTGCCGAGAGCCGCAGTAGCCACGCCACAGAGGTGTAAATGACACAGTCATACAACATGTTCTATGTCGAATCAATCCTGTAAGGTAGCAGTTATTTATTTTTTTCTTCTGCAAAATCCTGCATTATGCTACACACCAGCATGCCAGAATATAGAGGATTTTTCTTTGGAATACTACTGCACAAAGTTTTCATGCTTTTATCTGGTATGCAGCGTTGCCTGCTTGAAAGTGCTCTATAAAGAAAGTTGAGAGTTGAGTTGAGAAACACACAAAATAGCCCAGTTGCATTAGACAGTACATGAAGCTAGAAAATGGTGGCAGTTAAAATTGGTTCAATGTGGCAACCCCTGATGTGAAAATATGATAGGAGTAACGACCAAGTTACTCAGTTTAAAAATGTGTCTCTGTTTCAATAGTGGAAGTAATGGGTCTTCAAAATCCTTGTCATGTCACTACCGCACACAATGGGATACAGGAATTACCTCAATGTCCTCATGAAGATTATAAGAATTCAATAAAGGATACTTTTTTATGATGTAAATTCGAGTGAGGTCAGTGAAATTACCTCATTGTGGGACGAATAAAGGTTTTCTGATTCTGATTCTAAAATCTGCAACCACACAACACCAACTTTTAACGACAACAAAATAAGGCTATATATTCAATGTTATAATTGTGTTTTAAAAGAACAATAAAGGTATGATGGGACAAGGATGAAAGTAAATGTTAAATGAATTCCCGTAGCATTTTATACAACTGGTAGGGAACGCATCTGTGTGACTGACCTTTCTCGCTGACGCTTTCCATGTCAACGTCCTCACAGCTGGTGTACTCAGGCGTGGAGCCGCCCTCCTCCTCTGAGCTGCTGATGGACATCTGCCTCTTGTTTAGTCCGCGCTTGCTCTTGCACGACCGCGAAGGGGGCGGCCGCAAAGACTCGTACTGTTCCGAACTTTGTGAGTCCTTCCGCAACAAGTTGTCCCTGTCGTTTTCTCTTGCCGTTTGTGTTAAATGTGGATCTTGTGGAGGCAACGGCCCCCCTGATCCCCGCGCGGTCCTTTCAACAGAGTAAGCTCGATAATTTTCTGATTGGGGTTTGCGAGATCCTCTCCTGCTCAGACGGTTTTCAGAGACCTGCATTTCACAGCCTCCCCCTTCACCGGGCCCTAGTCCGACTTCGTTGATTGCAAGATCGCTGTGTCTACGTTCGTGGCGGACCTTGGATACCTTGGCATGCATGCGCATCTCCTGTTCCTCCTTTTGTGGCTTCACGGGATATCGCGCAAGATTGGGATCACTGCGATAACGGTTCTGGAACTCCTCCTCACGTCGCTGCCGCTCACTTTGTTCATCATCGTCTGCTCGTCTCCGATTTCTCGCTAAGTTGTCCTCCCCATCATCATAGTCCTGAGAATGTATCTTCTTCAGCCTGTGGCCATCTCTTGGATGTCTCTCTCTTCTGTCCTCAGGGCCGACCCTCTCATCCAAAGAAGACTGAGGTGACAACTTTCCAGAAGATCCCCGGCCAGTACCATGCCCCAAGCCTCCCTTACCGTTCTGTTCATGGTACGACACTGGCCTTTTTCTACAGTGAAAAAAGGATAATTAGATCTCGCAGTGTGGTGCGTTCACACACAAACAACAACACTGACGCCTTCAAGAAACATATTAATGTAATATAAATCGTGTATAAACAGTGGCATCACCAAGCAACGTTCTATTAAGCTTGAAGGTCTCGGCATTGGTCAACAGAGAATTGATTAAAAATAACGGTGATGCATCACAAGTGAAGTGCAGTTCCCAGTGATGAGTTCAAACCTTACATTGTGATTTCTATGTTAAAAACATTTACTAGTTCAACCAATTGATGGGCAGTCCTTTAGTTCTGACAGAAAGGTTATTGGCCATCACTGATTGACTCTTACAGTAGTTCAAGATCGGCCAGACGGAAACCTTTATATACTGTTGGAATATGCAGCAACAGAATCAAATATTGGATGTTCTCCAAACCATCACAAACTTGAAAGGCAAAGAAACAAAGAAAACCCTGGGTAAATAATGTTTTCCAGAGCACATAGGGGTTATTAGCCCCATCCACTCAACAAAATTGTCTGCGTGACCAAACGGAGAAATATTGGAAGCCTGCTAACTTTCGAATTGAAAGGTTGCTTGTCATGAACTTTCAGGTCTTGAGGTGTAGTTTTAACTTGTTCCAAACTTTTTACATTGGAACAACATAAATGTCTGTCTTCTGTAGCTTTCGGAATCAACCCGTTTGATCAAGATTCGTTACATTGCTTAAAATGTTTTTTTGCCACATTTCTTGACATGCATGGATATCACCTGATGGTTCTTAACCAGGGGTGCTTGCACCCCCTAGGGGTGTATAAATTCTGGAATATATATATACATTCTGGAAATCGATATGTTAATTGTCATTAGTGATAATGCTAATTAAGCCTTAAATTGAGATGTAAATTCAACTTATTATTATTATTATTATTATTAGTGGTAGTAGTAGTAGTTTAATTTATTTTTGTTAATAATAAAGTTAAGTTGAATGAATAAGAATACACAATAAAAACTTGGGAAGCTAACATGATTTTGACAGGTCTGCTTCAGAACATCAATTCTGCAAGGGGATGCGACAACTGGCAGCACGGGAGAGAAATGTATTTTCTTAATGACTTCAAATGGCAGTTATAGATTGAAATTGAAT